>NW_007259470.1:646213-697766 GCF_000164805.1 Carlito syrichta
CTCTTGCTGCCTTTAGGATTTTTTCTTTTATACCTACTTTGTTTAGGCAAATTACTATGTGTCTAGGAGTTGGTCTTTCCATTTGTTGTCTTTCAGGGATTCTCTGAATCTCTTGTGTTTGAATGGTCACATCACTGATGAGATGAGGGAAGTTTTCTTGAATAATTTAATGGATGTTTGTTCCAGGGTGGTCTCTGTCTCTCTTTTTGCCTCAGGAATTCCAATTATTCTCAGGTTCAGTCTTGAGATAATTGCTCATCTCTTGAATTTTTATTCTTTCTTTCTTTCTTTTTAAACTTCTTTTCTATGTTTTTGACAGTTTGGGTTAGTTCTATATTTTGGTCCTCAAGCTCTGAGATTCTTTCCTCTGTTTGGCTAATTCTGCTTTCCATGTTTATCAATTTGTTATTTCTTGCATTCACAGTATTTTTTAATGCTGTTGTTTCAGTTGTCAACTCCTTCCTATTTTCCTCTTGTCTCTCCTTAATTTTTTTATTCTCTCTATTAATGTCTTGATATCTGGGTTTGTAGTTTGAAACCAGTCATTCTGGGGACTCTTCACTGTTGCATTCTAAAGTCTGTATTCTCACTGCCTGACCTCCCAGGGGTCTGTGTGAGTCCCATATTCTTCTTTCTGTTTTTTCTTCATTTGTGTAGATTTTCCTTCGTCTCACCCTTTCCCCCCTCTTTTTAAATTCTGTTGTTCAGCAATGGCAGGGTTGCTTTTACTTCTGTTTGTTCAGATGTGGATCCTCTGGCTTTGTTCAATTTTGAAGCTGGACTGTGGGCTGGGGGCTGTATTTTTGCAGTTTTGAGATTTAATTGATGGGGGAGCTGTGATTCAAAATCTATCTTCAGATCTCAGTATCCACTGACAGGTGTACGGGCACCCTGGAATCCACTTCCCACTGCCTTACAGTCTGTCCATGCAGTGGGGGTATATGTTTGCTCCCTGGAAACAAAATGAGAGAAGAAAAAGGAAAATAATTGAAAAAGAAGGAGGGGGCAAGAAGAAGGTGGAGAGAGAGAGAAGAATAAGAGGGAAAACAGATGTGCCAACTAACAAATGAAAAGAGATACAAAGACAGAAAAGATTAGAAAAACCTAAAACATGGAGATAATCATACAAACACATAGTCCAACGAAAACCTGCCTATTAATGTACTCTTCCCATACACAAACAGGAAGTCTAAAGACTAGAAAAAAAATCAGTAAAATAACAGAAACAAAGCAAGTATGAAAATGTTATCAAAAACAGAAAGTAAGATACGAAAACTAAAACAAAAACAAGCAAAAATCAGCAAAACAAACAGACAAAAAATAAAAACAAGGAACCAAACTCACTCTAAGGTCATTCCTGTGAGTCCAACATCCTTTCAACTCTTATCTCTAGCCCCTCCCTTCTGCTCTCAGTGCAGGCAGATAGAGTGCTTACAGCTTGGGTCAGATACCCCAGGCCTACTTTGGAAGGAGGGTGGATCAGATCTGGACCCATTCGACTTGCTGTCTGTCATGCCTGACACTCAGATCTGACCTGTCTGTGTCTGATCCAGCACTGGGGAGGGGTTTCTGTCTCTCCCAGTTTGATGAGATTAAATTAGGTCCCAAGTTGGAGACTGGGTAAGAGCTGGATGGGGCAATGCATATCTCTGCCTGATCCTTCAATCCCAAGTTGGAGGCTGGGCGGAACTGGGTGGAATTGGGCAGGGCAATCCAGTTTTCTGTCTGGTCCTGGGACAAAAAAAATGGTTACAGTTGGTGATTCCTCACAGGGCATGGGGCACCTTTTTGGCTATCCCTGATTCTGTCTTTCCACTGATCAGATTCAGGGCTCCAGCTGATCTGCTATAACAGGTGATGTGGGTCAGGCGTCAGGCAATGAGAATCAACTGGATTCACCAGGTTCTTCTCAGAAGAGTCCTGCAAGCAGCAGATGATCTTGTGCACTTGCGCTCCTATCTCAGGGTGGTGGGGGCTTGCAGTCACCCTCAGAGGGGGGAATCTGTGTGCATGAACCGTAGTCTCTCCTCAGATGGACTTTCACTCTCCCACCAACACATGCCTATTCACGCAGAGTCTTTATGGACACTTGGTTTTGCAGAGACTCTCACAGTAACCTGTCTGGTGGTCATCTTAAGCTCCACCCCCTTTTATTTTCAATGGTGTCATTTTTCATTGCTAATATATTTTGATGATCTCTGATTGGGATATACACTTTAGAATGCTATGTATTATTGGAGAATTGAGCTCTTTATCATTAATAATTTTCTTTATCCTTGTTAATCTTTGTGTTTTGAATTCTGTTTTTTAAAATAATTATTATAACTACATTGGCTTTCTTTGCTTAGTGTTAACATTTAATATTTATTTTCATCTCTTCACTTTTAACCTACATATATCTTTCTATTTAAAGTGAAATTTTTGCAGACAAGATATAGATTGGTCTATTTTTGCTTTTTCTCTCACTCTGGTAATCTCTATCTTTTAGTTGGTAAATTTAGGTCATTCACATTTAAAACAATTATTATTATTATTATTATTATTTGAGTCAGAATCTTGCTCTGTCATCCAGGCTAGAGTGCAGTGCAATAATTATGGCTCACTGCTGTCTCAACCTCCTTGACTCACATGATTCTTCTGCCTCAGCCTCCCAGATAGCTGAAACTACAAATATGCACCACCATGCTTGGTTAATTTTTTTTTCGTTTTCTTTTTTTTTTTTTTTGGTAGAGAGGAAGTTTAGCTGTGTTGTCCAGGCTGGTTTCAAATTCCTGGGTCAAGTAATTCACCTACCTTGGCCTCCCAAAGTGCTGAGATTACAGATGTGAGTCACCATGCCTGACATAAAACAATTATTGATATACTGTTTTAATTGCTGCATATTTGTATCTGTTTTCAACTTGCTTCATTTGTTCTTTATTTTATATCTTCTTTTAGTATATCAATTATACTTATTTTTAATGACTTTTGTATTGCTAGATTAACCATTACAAAATGCATCATTTTAGATAGTTTAAGTCCATTTTCAAATAACACTATACAATCTTATATGGAGTATAGTTACATTATAACCAATTCCTTCCTTCATTTTTGTAATACTGATGTCATTTATTCAATTTATACATAAGTGATTGTGATAACCTCTTATATTATTCTTCCTTTAAACAAATATTTTTAGATCAATTTAAAGTTAAGAAACATAAAAAGTATTTTATCTTTTCATCTTTATGTATAACTGTTCTTTATGTAAATCAAAAGTTCTGCTAATAAAATTTTTCTTCTGTCTGAAAAACTACTTTTTGACTTTTTGCATTTTTATAAAGGGCATGTCTGCTGGTGATGAGTTCCCTCTGTATATGTCTATCTAAGAAAGTTTTTATTTCTCTTTCACATTTCAAGAATATAAAATTATAATTTGAATTTATTTTTCATTCACCATTTTAAATATTTCACTCCATTTTCTTCTTATGGTTTCTGACAGGAATTCCACTATAATTATATCTTTGTTTTTCTATAACAAGTGTACATTCTCTGGCTTTTTCATTGTCTTTAAATTTATGCTATATCAATATAGTATGCTTGTTTTTTGTTTGTTTGAATTTATTCTAGTTGGTATTTTCTGAGTTGGGTCTGTGGTCTGATGATTGACATATATTTTGAAAAACTATCAAACATTATTACTTCAAATATTTCTTCTGCTCAATTCTTGTTCTTCTTCTTTTGGTATTCCAGTTACATATATATTATACGTTGTGTTGTCTCAGAGTTACTGGATGTTTTGTTCTACTTCTTTTTTGTCATTATTTTATTTTTGTCCCGTACAATAACATTTTTATTTAACTATATTCAAGCTAAATTTCCATAACTGTGTCAGATTTATTTATGTGTCTGTCAAAACCATTCTTCATTACAGCTACAGTATTTTAAATTTCTAATATTTCTTTTTTATTATTGCTTATCTTTTTTTTCTTTTGAGTTGGAGTCTCACTCTGTTGCCCAGACTGGAGTGCAGTGGCCGCTGCCAACCACTGCAGCCTCGACCTGCTGGGCTCCGGCGATCCTTCCGCCTCAGCCTTCCAAGCAGCCGGAACTACAGGTACACGCTACCATGCCTGGCTAATTTTTGATTTATTGTAGAGATGAGGTCTTGCCAAGTTGCCCAGGTGGGTCTCAAACTCGCGGGCTCAGGCAATTCACTCACCTCAGCCTCCCAAAGGTGCGGGATTACAGGCTGAGTCACCGAGCCTGGCTGATATTGCTTATCTAATCTTCAAGTGTATTGCCTACATTTTAAAATTAGAGCCCTTAACATAATAATTATACTTATATGAAATTACCTTTCTGATAAATTATATATTTTGTGTCATATCCAAGTATGATTCTGATGGTTCTGATGCTACTTTGTTTGTCAGTAGTACGCATTTTCACTTTAGGCTTGTTTTCATTTTTATTAAGTGTACATGTTGTGTCGGATAATATGTATACTAATCATGCTAAGAATTAGGCTGTATTTAATCTTTGCTGTAGCTATATATACCAGAGGCTTAGCTTCCTCTTGTGTCCTTTTTTTTTTCTTTCTTTTTCTCTTGACTTAAGGTTTCTCCTCTCTTTAGAGAGTGATGAGTCTCATGACTTTTTCATCTATGACTTATTGTTGGTATACCAGGGCCCTGCTGGTGTGGTGGTAATGTGTAGAGGCAGGTTATTATTCTATAATTCTACTATTTAATCTATTTGCTTTAGTTGGTCTGTGTCTGGGAGTTGCAATCTTCACAACTGTTTTTGCAGTGTATAGCTATTTTTACCCCTTGCCCCTTATACCCTTTGCTGGCTGCAACATTCCCAATATATTCTTGTGATGGCCTGATTTCTGTTGACTATCTTTTTTTTGTTGTTTTGTTTCTTCCCTCTCTTAGGTAAGACAGAAAGGTTAGAACGGCCTGGATTGAGAGAAATGAACTTTCTTTCACATAGAATAAGGGTCTAACAAATTGTTTTTGCCTGGAGAGTAGGCCTTTGTTGTGGATAAACTACACACTTCATAATGATTACTGTTTCTCCTTTTTTGACACACCTATGAGAAAACATTGTTTAGAGTCTCACCATGATCACCTGGTGGATTTCCTTGACCTAAGCTCGTGAAGGTTTGTGGGCTCCCTAAGAATGCAGTCCCTAGTAATTTTTCAACCTTGTTCTTGCCCACCCTTAGCCTCTAACAATTCATCAGAATTACCATTTGAGTGTTCCATTATGTGTTGTCATTGATTTTCATTTTGTCCACCACTTTTCTTGCTGCTAGGACAGAGTGACAATTTCCAAGTATTTTACACGTGGGGTTAAAACCAGAAGTCTAAAACTGATTTTTAAAAAGTATCACGTTATAGAATGCATAATTATGAGAATCTTCTAGATTAAAAAAAAATGAACATGCCAGGTACGGAAACTGGCAGAAGAAAGTAATGTCCTTGAATAGTTGAGAGGTTTAGTATCAAGTCATATGCAGAGAGTTTGATTTTAGGAGTAGAGATAATACATGTAGAGTGCTATTTGTTGAATTGCATCTTCCAGAAAGATGATATAGTTCTAACCTCATACACCTGTGACTGTTAGGAGACAGGCATTAAACAAAAATTCTCCTTTACAGCTCTCAGAAATAAATGAAACAAAAAAACAACAACATAACAGTCCAATGAACCTGACACCTTAATCTTGAACTTTTAGCCTACAGAACTGAGAGACAATAAATTTTTGTTGCTTAAGATACCCAGATCATGGCACTTTTTTATACTAGCTCTAGGAAACCATATACCCAGTAATTAGAGAAAAAGACTATATTGGGCCAGAGTTTGTAGATAGGATGATGAAATAAAATAAACATGGGAATTTTTCTTCTAGTTGGCTTATTTACTCAAGATAAAGGAAGCAAGTCATGAATTAGAAGTAAAAATGGAGATGGCAACATCATTAGAGAGATGAAGGGGAAGGACTGTGGGAGTAGTAGAAATAGACATAAAAATGTAAATGACAGACAAGGTGATATTAGTGGTTGGAATTTAAGGATTCAATAGTTGAGTAGGAAACCGTGGCTCAGTTTAGGAAAATGATGGTGATGGTAATGATAGAAGACTGGATTTTAGAGGTATATAAATAATCTCTAAATTTTATAATTACTATTATTGGTGATGGAGAATGGTAAATTAATGAAAATGAGAAAGTAAGAACACTAACTGGATTTTGAATATGACAGTTATTAACTGAAAATAACAAATACAAAAAACTCCAAAAAGTTTAGTTTTAGTCAGTTTTAACTGTATTGACATTGTACTATACCATTGCTATAAATATCCAAATCAGTTGTTTGAATGGATTTTATACATTGGTCAGATTACCAAGTGACTAAAATATCTTGTTATAAGGAGAATCGAATTTCTATCTACCACTTTGCTACTTAGATAAAGATAGTAACAAACATGATTACTTATTTACCTATCTTTTATATTTAAGAACTACCTAACTGTAAGTGCAAGAAGCATATTCATCATCACTCTTTAGTTGAGGTTTCACTATAAAAGTGTTGATTTACATCATAATTTTTTTACAACTGTTAGTTTCTATAAATTGAATATGTTTTTAGCCCAAACATTAGAGTCAGAAACCTTGTGAAAATTCCAAAAGTCTCAGGAATAATTTGCATGTATGTGGGAGGATGTGTGATTTGCATGTATGTGGGAGGATAAATGGCCCAGCTGCCATTTATAACAGTGAGGCTATTATTTTTTTCCAATGATAAATTTCCTATATTAATAAGATCGAGATATACAGAGCATAGCATTACTTAGAGTAAGTTATTTTATCTCCAGCCACTGAATATAAAGGAGAAAACTTGTTTTTATTTACTTGACAATCTTATATATTATTTTGCTCTAGTATTATCTGTTTATGTCAGAAAAATAGCTCCTCTTTTCATTCTCTGTTTTATCTTTCTGAATGTCTTATATTATATTTTTAAAAAGAACAAAGCAGCTTTTATTAAGGTGATTATTTGATTATTCATCCAAATGTATTTATTAAAGTCTTTACTATGGATTAGCCTATTTTAAGGAAATGAACTTTCTCTTAAAAATAATGGAAAGATATTAAAGGAGTTTAAGTAGGAGAAAAATTATATAGCTTTTGCTACATTAAAAACTCACCTCACAAAGTAGTGATTTAAAGCAGTAATTTTATTTATCTCAAGGTTCTACAGGTCAGTAATTTAGAATAGGCTAAATGGGCTTTTTGCAAAAAAAAATTGGTCTTGGCTGGATACTTTAGACATCTGCTATCAGTTGAGAGTCAGCTTTGCTGATGTTATTTGGGCTTTCTTAACTGTGAAGGAAATCCACTTGGGAAACGAAGCTTATTCATTTATGTTCCATGCTTTTTTATTGTCTAGAAGGATAGCCCATGACACAGGCATAGATTTCAAGTGAAGAAATAGGAACACACAAGGACTATTAAGACATGGGTTCAGAACTGATCATGTCACTTCTTCTTCAATCTATTGGCTGGAGCAAGTCACAGGGCCAATTGAAATTGAATAGGTGAAGAAATAGACTCTCTCTTTAATGGTGGAACTGTAAAATGACATCCCAGAGGGTGTGGACACAAGAGGAGCAAAGAAGTGGTGCCATATTTGTAAGCTATACCACAGACAGTGATATAATGGGACTTATATTTTAGATCAAATCAAATGCTCTGACTGTATGTAGTGAGGGGAGTAGATTTAAAGAGAACAAGATAACCAAGATCTTACTCTAGTATTTCAAATATCCATATACTTGAGTTTTATATTTCTCTTAAAAGACATTTACTAAAAAAGTTGCATATTCTTGTGAAATTGTGCTGGAATAAAAATGATTTTATCCTTAAAAAATATTTGCAAACTGACTTCAACAGAATAGTTGCACATATGCAAATAAATATATGAGGTCTGACAATTAAGTGCGTGAACTTGCCACTGTGTGCTGTGCTTATGTTGGCAGCACTGTACAAGCAACTCGGTAAGGTTTCATAACCTTGGTGTATCAGTGTCTCACAGATGTGTTTGTGTCAATGTGTGGCAGTGTCTTTATGAGTGGCGTTCATTATTGTTGCTTCATGTTTTTGTGTGCTGTCACGAGAATGTTGGAACTTGAATTAGAGCAATGAACAGCATTCAATTTCTTGTTAAACTTGGCAAGAATGGAAGTAAAGTAAGGACATGTTAATCTAAGTTTATGGGGATAGTGCCATGAAGAAAATGGACTGAATGTTTTTCTGAGGAGAGAGAAAGTGTGACTGATGAAGAGAGGTCAGGACGGCCAGTAATGAGCAGAACTGCAAAAAGGCATTGCATAAATTTGTCGAATTGTACATCAGAATCGTCGTTTGACTGTGAGAAGCATAGCAAACCAAATAAACATCAATGGAAAAACAGTGAGAAAAATCTTAACTGAAAATTTTGGCATGAAAGAGGTGTGTGCAGAAATGGTCCCGAAGGAGCTCTTGCAACATGACAATGCCTCAGTTCACACAACATTGTCTGAGGGAGTTTTTAGCTAGTAAACAAATAATTGTATAGGAACACCCTCCTTACTCACCTTATCTGGCCCACAGTGACTTTTTCTTTACCAGAAGATAAAGGAAATACTGAAAGGAAGACGTTTTTATGACATTCAGGAGATCGAGGAAATGTGATGACAGATCTAATGGCTTTTCCAGAAAAAGAGTTTCAATAATGCTTTGACAAGTGGGTCAGGCACTGGTATTGGTGCATAGCTTCCCAAGGGAATAGTTAGAAAGTGACCATAGAAATATTCAGTAATAAGGCATGTAGTACTTTATATAGTGGAATTTATTACTGGAATGTAAATCTAGTTCAATGTAAGAAAATAAGTTAAAGTAATAAAGCACATTAACAGAATGAAGAAAAAAATGATCATCTCAATTGATACAAAAAAAAAGAGTTTGACAAAAATTCAACATTATTTAGCCGGCGCTGTGGCTCATGCCTCTAATCCCAGCACTTTGGGAGACCAAGGTGATAGGATTGCCTGAGCCCATGGGTTCAAGACCAGCCTAGGCAACTTAGCGAGACCTCATCTCTGCAATAAATCAAAAAATTAGCCAGGTGTGGTGGTGTGTGCCCGTATTTCCAGCTAAGCTGAGGCAGAAGAATAGCCTGAACCCAGTAGGTCGAGATTGCGGTGGCCGGGAACATACCACTGCCCTCCAGCCTGGGTGACAAAATAAGACTCGAATTCAAAAAAAAAAAAAATCAGCATTATTTTGGGATAAAAACACTAAGCAAACTAATACAGAAGGATATTAGCTTAACATGATAAATGTTATTCATTTAAAAACAGGTAAAGCACTAATGGAGAAAGAATAAAAGCTTACCTCTAAATCAGGACCAAGAGAAGGATGTCTAATTTACCACTCTTACAGTACTAGAGTGCTAGCAAAAAAATTTAGGCAGGTAAAAGAAAGCAAAGACATATCAGTTGGAAAAAGAAGAAGTAAAATTATCTGTTAGCAGATGACATGATTTTCTATGTAGAAAACCCTAAATATTACACACACAGTGACATACACCACTGCTAGAAGTAATTAACAAATTCAGCTTTGTTGGAGGATTAAAAAAAACAATATAGACAATTCATGTGTATCTTTATAAATTATCAATGAAGAATCCAAAAGAAAACTAAATAAATAATTTTGTTTATAGCAGTATCAAAATAAATAAAAATAAACTTAGCTAAGAAAGTGAAATAACTATACATGGAAAGCTACAAACTTATCTTAAAATAAATTAAAGACTCAAATAAATGGAATAGCATCCTTTGATTATAGATTAGAAGACAATATTGTTAAGATATCAGTACTACCCCAAACAATCTACTAATTTAATGGAGTCCTTATCAAATCCTGATGGTGATACAGAAATATAAAAATTTATTCTAAAATTTATATAGAATTTAGGGTCAAGAGGCCCCAAATAATCAAAATAATTGTGAAAAAGAGCAAATATGGAGGTTTTACACTCTCTGATTTCAAAATTTGCTAAATGAAACCATGTGGTACTGACATAAATATACACATATAAACAAATACAGCATAGTAGAGAGCCCATAATAGACTTTGTATATGGCCAGATAATTCTCAGTATGTAATTCTCAATAATTCTTTGACCATTCAATGGGGGGAAAGATGAGTTTTTCAACAAATTGTGTTGGGAAAATTTCTTATCCATATGCAAAAAAGTGGAGGTAGAGTCTTCTCTTACATCATATACAAAAATTAACTCAAAATGGATCAATGATTTATGTGTAAGTGCTAAAAATATAAAACTCTTAGAAGAAAACAAGAAGAAGATATAAACTAAGAGATTAATATCCACAATAAATACAGAACTTCTATAAATCAACAACAAAGTCAAACTGGTTTAAATATGGGCAAAGAACTTGATCAGATATTTCTGCAAAAAGATAAACAAACGGCCAATAAGTAGATGAAAAGATGCTCAACACCATTAACCACTAGATAAATGCATATCAAAACCACAGTGAAATCCCACTTCATACTGATTAACATGGTTTTTTTAAAAAAAAGAAAATAGCAATAAACAAAGTTGGTGTGAAATTGAAGAAATTGGAACCCTTGTGCTTGTTAAATGAAATGTAAAATTGTGCAATTGTTATAAAAATGTGTATGATATTTCCTTGATAATTAAAATTAATATGGAATTACTATATTATCCAGAAATTTCACTTGTGGGTATCCCTAAATGAATTAAAAGCAGGAGCTTAAACAAATATTGTACACCTAAGTTCATAGCAGCATTACTCATAATAGTCAAAAGGTGGAAGTATCCAAAGTGTCCATGAAAGATAGATGAATAAGCAAAATGTGGTATATACAATGGAATATTATTCAGACTTAAAAAAGAAGGGAATTGTGACACACACTACAACATTAATGTACTTTGAAGACATTATGAAAGCAGTAACAATAGGACTAATATTATATAATTTTACTTATATGTTGTAAACAAATTCATAGAGATAAAAAGTAAAATAGTATTTACTAGAAGTGAAAGGGGGTAAATGGAGGGTTAGTGTTTAACTTGTATTGAGTTTCAGTTAAGGAAGAGCAAATGTTCTGTAGATGGATGCAGAACATTGTAAATGTACACTGTAAATGCCATTGAATTTCACACATAAAAAAGTTAAAATAGTAATTTTGTTATATACATTTTTAACACAATAAGTAAAAAAACCAAGCAATTGCACATTAAAAAATAAAGATAACATCAATAAGGGTGCATGATCTCAAACCAGGTGAAGTGAGGACCAAAGGGAGATCCAAAGTTTACCTGTAAAATGACCACTTATCTATCTACCTAATCCTGAATGGTACCCCACATCTTTAAAATAAATAAATAATAAAAATATTTGCTGATGTCTGTCTTAAGGAAGTCTTCAAGGATCTAAGTGTAAAGATCTCCTTGGTATTGGGAAGAGTCATCATGTAGATTCTTCAGATATTTTTATTTATCTCTATTGGTCTCATCTAGAAAGTGAAACTTTTTTCTTTATTATTATGTTGGCATAAGTCTTGGTAATGACCTGGTTTATCCCCTGAAATATGAGTGGAAGTGACATGCGACTCTTTTATGCAAAATTGATAAGCGGAATCATATGATTCTCATATCACTGTTTCTGTTGCAATGCGACTGTCATATTCCAGTTAGTTGCTATAAAACTTGGTTCCAGCCGGGCTTGGTGGCTCAGCCTGTAATCCTGCGCCTTTGGGAGGCTGAGGTGAGTGGATTGCCTGAGCCTGCGGGTTCGAGACCCGCCCGGGCAGCGAGACCTCATCTCTACAATAAATCAAAAAATCAGCCGGGTATGGTAGCGCATGCCTGTAATTCCAGCTACTTGGAAGGCTGAGGTGGAAGGATAGCCAGAGCCCAGCAGACAAGGCTGCGGTGGCCGGGAGCGGCCACTGCACTCCAGTCTGGGCGACAGAGTGAGACTCCAACTCAAAAAAAAAAAAAAACTTGGTTCCACTATGCAAGGAATATGAAGCAGAGCTGTGGCTAACCTGAAATGCATATAATCTTAATCATGAAATATTGCAGAAAACCTCTGAAATTGCAGAGCCATTTGCTACCTCAGTATAGCTGAGATTACACTCACTAATGCAGCCTAGGAAAATGTATTAGTTTTAAGAATCTAGCATATTTTATTACCACTCTATGACTATTTAGTTTTCTATGTCAAAAACAAGATTTTTCTTTTTCTAGATTTCAAATTACTTAAATTCATGTTGCAGAGTCCTAACCAGATATAGAGAATGCCTAGTTACCTCTGAATCCTGTTTCCATTTTGGAGAGAAATACATGGTAAGCCTAATCTGTGATCGGTGTATGTACCTTGTATAATCCCAGAAAAAAGGATTAAATGTGATGATCCGATTTACTACAGACATGGTTGCCAGGTAGATATTTCTATGGATAGGAAGTGGAGATATTTGTAGGCTTAATGGGTAGTCACATATTTCCTGCTGTACTTCATAAATATTATTTGTATAAAGAAGAGGCAATAACAGAAGACTACACAAGATTCTAAAGATGCCTATGAATACTGATCATATAAACCTAACTAATCAAGGGAAGCCAAAGACTTCAAATAATATCTACATACCAATAATTTAAAATGTGTATGTAATATAGGAATAAGAAACACAACTTATCACAACTTTATTTTGCAAACAAAACCACATTGAATCAGTTAAGTTGTCAGTGTTGGAAGCTCCAGGAATCTGTCTCCCCACAGAGACAATCACCAAATGGGAAGAATCTGCCTAATGTTACTATTTTGGAACTATGAAATCTATTGAAGCTTTGAAACTTCCAAGGAAAGACCTGGACAGTAAAATGTGGTTAATTTTCGTTATTGTAATCTTTTAGCACAATAGCAGTTACCCATCCTCCACCTTGTCCCCTGGCTGGCAGCTGTGCAAATGTTCCTGGAGCAACAAGTGTATAGTTTATAGCAAGCAGGGTGAGGGGTGAAGAAAAGAAAAAAAAAAAAGCTTCCTGTCCTTCAAATATTGGGAATCTGTTCTCTAATCTTTAATCACAGAGATACAAAGAGAAGGATAACCACATTGTTGTTGCTCCACATCATATTGTTGCAAACTCCTGCTCCAGCTGAAGTGACTTCCAGGGCATTTAAAGGGACAAGTTTCTTATCCACTTCATTTTTCATTTTTTCTTTTTTTGGAAGACAGACATTAAAGACTAGGGCATTTAAGAATAACCACATATATGAGAAAAATGAAAAAATGACTCAATATGCATAGGGAAAGATGCAAGTTCAGAGAATATTTAAAATGACCTTAGGTTTACAGTTCAGACTAATTCTTGGCACAGGGACATTCTTCAACAAAGAAAAACAACAAGCAAACAAACAAAACTAAAAGCAATAACAAAAAGCAACAAATGTTGAAAATACAGTAGATTTGATTTCTGAAGTTACTATGCTATTAAATTCAAATGAACAGTTTTTCATGACAAAAAATACAATAATACAGAGAAACAGAGAAGTATAGTTTATTTGAAGAGAAACAAGTAAATAAACACAAACTATTTCTGAAAAACACCTGACCTACTAGACAAAACTTTAAAGCAACTGTCTTAAAGATGGTCAAAAACCTAAAAAAAAAAAAAAGCAAAAGCAAAAAACCAAAAAACAAAGTAGATATTGTCAAAAAAACCCCCAAAACTAACATAGGAACAAAATCAAAGTTTTAATAAAGAGATAGAAAACCTTAAAAGAAGCAAAAAGAAATACGTTAGCTGAAAAGTACAATAATTAAAAAGAAAAATTTACTAGGAGGAATCAAAGACAGATTTAAGCAGGTAGAGAAAGAACCAGTGAACTTGAAGATAAGACAATGGGAATCATCAAGTCTGAGGAAAACAAAAAATATATTGAAAAAAGGCAAACAAAACTGAAGGCACTTGTGGGACATTATCCAGCAGACATATGTATTGTGGCAGTCCCAAAAGAAGATAAAAAGAAAGGGCAAATAAGATGTTTGAAAAAAAATGAGTGGAAACTTCCCAAATTTGATCAAAGGCGTGACTATAAACATCGTAGAGGTTCCAAGTATATAAACTCCAAGTAAGATATACTCAAAGAGACCCACACTGAGACACATTATAATCATATTTCAAAAATCAAAGACAGCTGGTGTCGGTGGCTCCTCCTGTAATCCAGAGTTTTGGGAGCTGAGGTGAGTGGATTGCCTGAACTCGCAGGTTCGAGACCCGACTGGGCAACTTGGCGAGATCTCATCTCTGCAATAAAAAAATAAAATAAAATAAAATAAAAAAATCAGCCGGGTGTGGTAGCGCATGCCTGTAGTTCCAGCTACTCGGAAGGCTGAGGCGGAAGGATCGCCGGAGCCCAGCAGATCGAGGCTGCAGTGACCGGGAGCGGCCATTGCACTCCAGTCTGGGTGACAGAGTGAGACTCCAACTAAGAAAAAAAAAAAAAAAAAAAAAAATCAAAGACAAAGCTATAATACAGAAAATAGCAGAGACAAGAAACTCATCATATACAAGGAATCATTAATAAGATTCTAAATCAGTTTCTCACCAGAAATTTGGTGGTTAAAATGTAGTAGGGAAATATATTCTAAATGTTAAAAGTGAAAAAAACCATCAACCAATAATCTAATATTCAGCAGAACTGTTTTTTTTTTTTTTAAGTGAAGTAGATATTATGATATTGTCAATAAACAAAGGCTGAGGGAATTCATTATCACCGGACTTATTCCTAAAGAAAGAAAGAAAGAAAGAAAGAAACCCAAAGGAAATACTTTAGGGTGAAAAGAATGGACACTAGACAGTAATCGAAAGCAGAAGGAAGAAATAAAGATCTCAATAAAGACATGAAAGTCAGAAGTACGAAATGAGTGCCACTAGTCTAAGCTCAAGGTGTCAGCAGAGTTATACTCCCTCCAGAGGTTCTTGGGGAGAATCTATTTACTGCCTTCTTTAGCTTCTTGTGACTGCTATCATTTTTTGACTTTTGGCTGCATTGCTGTAATCTCTGTATTGACAACCTCATTGCCCTCCCTATGTGAAATCTTTCTCCGCCTCACTTTTTATGAAGACATCTGTGATGACATTTAGGGTCCATCAACATAATCTAGACTAATCTCCCCTTTTCTTTTCTTCTTCTTCTTCTTTTTTTTTTTTTTTTGAGTTGGAGTCTCACTCTGTCGCCCAGACTGGGGTGCAGTGGCTGCTCCCAGCCTCCGCAGCCTCGACCTGCTGTACTCTGGCGATCCTTCCACCTCAGCCTTCCAAGTAGCCGGAATTACAAGCATGAGTTACCACGCACGGCTGATTTTTTCATTTATTGTAGAGATGAGGTCTCGCTGCCCAGGCGGGTCTCGAACCCGCGGGCTCAGGCAATCCACTCACCTCAGCCTCCCAAAGGCGCGGGATTACAGGCTGAGCCACCGAGCCTGGCTAATCTCCCCTTTTCAACATTAACCTTATTACATTCACAAAATCCATTTTCCCATATAAAGTAGCATTCACAGATGCTAGTAACTGGGACCTGGACACCTCTGGGTACAAATTTTTAACCTGCCATAGACATTTAACCCTCCCAACTATACTGATAATTTATGAATTGCCACTCCCTTCTTCTCAATCAAAATGTGAGTGTATGATATAATACCTGCCATGCTTATTAACATTAAGTTCTACAGAGTGAGTTGGTATCCTTCATGAATTTAGTCATAGATTGTGGGTTCTAGATACAAACTGCCTGGGCTCAAAAACTGGCTTACCTGTACATAAGGCATGTGAGCTTGGATAATTAAATTTAAGCTCTTGATGTTGAAATTTCTGCATTTACAAACGGAAATAATCATTTCCTAAGTAAGACATGAGAATTAGAATAAATCATATATGCAAAGTGCAAGCAATAGTACCTAGCATATTAGTCAATAATAAATATTGTTAGTAAACTAAATTTAAAAAATTGAGTCAACAAAATGTTTAGAATTTCTCTTTTCTAATCAATATAATCCACAGTGTTTTACTATTTGTTTATTTTTTTTCCCTATGACTATGGTTTGAGTGAGCTATTTTGTTAATATAAATATGATTTTTTTTTTTTTTCAGATCCCAGAAAATTTCGCTGGGAGACTACTTGTCTTGAAATTCTTATAACTTTAAACATAAAGGTTTAGACCAAACATTTGTCATTAATAAAGTAAATTAAAATGTTTATTTTTATCAAGTATATCAATTTTTTATTTTTCAAAGCTTCATGGATTAGAACAAAGAAAAGTAGCATAAAATTTAAGTTTTTACTTCTTCAATTTCTAAAAACACCAATGTCAAAATATTTACTGAATGTTTACTGATGTTCAAAAATAACTCTTTAAAACTGTATAGATCTTATTTATTTCAACTTTCTGCAGAAATTGAAAACAGCAAGAGAGAAGCAACTCATCACATACAAGAGATCATCAATAAGATTATCAGGAGATTTCTCATCATAATTTTGAAGGCTAAAAGGCAGTAGAGCAATATGTTCTAAGTTCTAAAGGAAAAAATACATCTATCAACTAAGACTCTAATATTCAGTAAAACTGTATTTCAAAAGTGAGGAAGGAAATTATGATGTTCCTATAAACAAAACTTGAGGGAGTTCATTATTACTATACTTACTCTAAAGAAAAAGATAAAGTGAGTGAATGCAGGGTGAAATGAAAGGACACTAGACTAACTGGAAGTCGTGGGAAGAAATAGGTCTGTCACTTCAAATTGCTGTTGAAGTTCTGGTGTACCATTTAATTTCGACTAACTTTTTAGATAATAATGTTATTTCACTTTATGTATAATTATCTGTCCTGTTCAATAGTGCTTCTGTGATGATAGAATTATTCTGTATCAGTAGTGCCTGAGCCATTAGTCTCTTGTATTTCTTTTATACTTGAAATGTGGCTAGGTGGACTGAATAACTCAATTTTAAATTATGTTTAATTTTTATTTAAATAGTCACATAAAATTAGTGACTATTAGTGATAACAAACAGTACAAATTTAGATCTGTTTGATAAAAATACACTTAATTATTTTATGTTTATAGCTCTGAATATTATTCAACTCAGTGGCCTAAATGGCACACTAGGTTCAAAAGTGAGAGAGAATAATCATTTTTTTAAAAGTTGGTACTCTAAGTTTGATTTCAATTAGAAAGTCTTTTTATAGATTTTTTTTTTTTTTTTTTTTGCGTTGGAGTCTCACTCTGTCGCTCAGAATGGAGTGCAGTGGCTGCTCCCAGCCACCGCAGCCTTGACCTTCTGGGCTCTGGCGATCCTTACGCCTCCGCCTTCCGAGTAACCGGAATTACAGGCACGCGCTACCACGCCCGGCTGATTTTTTGATTTATTGTAGAGATGAGGTCTTGCTGCCCAGGCGGGTCTCGAACCCGCGGGCTCAGGCTATCCACTCACCTCAGCCTCCCAAAGGCGTGGGATTACAGGCTGAGCCACTGAGCCCGGCTGAAATTTTTTTTTTTTTTTAGAATGTGGAAATAAGCGGTTTTTTGCCTTAATTTTTTCAGTTTTTATTTTAAAGATGCGGGGTACAATTCAGGGTTAGGTATACAAATATTCATTATGTGGGTACCTTTGTTGATGAGTTGCTCCCCCCCCTCCCCCGCCCTGCACCGGCAGTTTCCCACTACTGCCAATCCCTTTCTTATAGTATCATGATAATTGTTCAGGGTCTGCTTACGAGTGATGACATATGGTACTCTGTTTGTCTGTTTCTGTGATAGAGCACTGAGTATGATAGACTCTAAATCCATCTAAGTTGCAGCAAAGTTTATATGTTTGTTCTTCTTTATGACTGCGTAATATTCCATTGTGTATATGTACCACATTTTTTTTAGCCAGTCCAGTTTTGATGGTCACATGGATTGTTCCATGTTTTTTGCTCTTGTGAATAGTGCTGCAATAAACATGCGTTTGCAGGTATCTTTTTTTTGTAGAATGATTTGCATTCAGGTATATTTGCATTAGGGGGATTGCTGGATCATATGGAAGGTCAATTTCTAGTTCTTTCAGAAATCGCCACACTGTCTTCCAGAAGTTGCATTAATTTGCATTCCCACCAGCATGTAGAAGCATTCCTTCTTCTCTGCATCCTTGCCAGCATCTGTTTTTTTTTTTTTTTTTTTTTTTTAATGACGACCATTCTTAGTGGGCTTAGATGGTATCTCAATGTGCTTTTGATTTGCATTTCTCTTATGATTAGTGAAGCTGAGTACTTTTTCATGTGTCTGTTGGCTGCCCGTATCTCTTCTTTTGAGAAGGGTCTATTCATGTCTTTTGCTCACTTTTTATTGGGGTTGTTTGTGTTTTTCCTTTCAGCGTGTTTGATTTCCTTGTAGATCCTGGATGTTAAACCTTTGTCAGATATACAGTTGGTAAATATTTTTTTCCCATTCTGTGGGCTGCCTTTCTGCTCTCTTGATGGTTTTTTTCACTTTGCAGAAGCTTGTCAGTTTGGTAAGGTCCCACTTGTCTCTCTTATTTCCAATGGCATGGGCATTTGGAGTTTGTTCAGGAATTGGTTGCCAGTTCCAATTTCCCTAAGGGCGTCTTCTGCATTTTCTAAGGTTCTTATTTTTTAAAAAGCTTCACACATGTTGGTACAACAGAGTTGTAAAAAACAATTGTATTGTAGGGGAAAATGTAATTATAAAAAAATTAAAATGTCACAGTTTTATTTGGCAAAATTAAAAAAATCATAATTTAAAAATCAATAATATTTTTAAAAAGTATATCCAGAGCACAGAGAGTTTTTAGGGCAATGAAAATACTCTATACGATCCTATAATGATGGGATACATGCTATTATACACTTATTTAAACCCATACAATGTGCAACATCAAGAGTGAATCAAGAGTGAACCTTAATTCATGTAAATTATAGGTTTGGGTGATAAATATGTATCAGCATAGGTTTGCCAATTGTAACAAACATTCTGTGCTGGTCAGGGATGTTGATAATGGGAGAAGCTATTCATGTGTAGGACAGGGAGCATATGAAAAATCCATGTACCTTCAGCCTTGTTTTACTGTGAACATAAAATTGTCCTAAGAATGAAGTCTATTAAAATAAGAAATCATGTGTATGAGTTAGACCAGGCAATATTTTAGATCAATATTAGGAAATATTTCTATATGTATGAAATAAATATTGAATCATTCCCTCTAATATAATCAGTTAGTTACTGCTGTGATCAGAACTAAACTAACATCTGATGCTGCATTCTGTTTTTTTATATTCCATTTATCTAATTATATCTGTAGCAACAAAATAAATACTATTCTAAGACAATGTGTCTTATTATTTATACCAACTTAGCAAAATCTACTTTTCATAGAATTTGTGTTTCCTAAAAATTTCCTGCAGGGAATAAGCTAAAAATATTTGGTAAATGTGTATTAAAATTATGAGTATTTGGTAGGAAATGTGTAAGTGGAGAAAAGCATACCTTGAAATCTATATTTCAACAAATAAATAAATTGCAAAAAGTTCTTTCATAAATCAGAAACACTGAGTAAATTTACATAGTAATACTAAAGAATCATACAAAATAAAAGCATGCATAATCCATAAGTTAAAAAAAAAAAGGAACTACAATTCCTAAGGTAAACACTTTCTAAATGATTTTAGTTAAATGACTAAAACAAACAATTTTTTTTAACATTTTTTTTGTGGGTAATCTATCTTATGGGAATGTTGATTTCAGTCATTTTGAAGGACTTTTTATGCTAATTGCATTGCAAAGAGGATTCACAAATGAATATACCTAACATGTCTGATATATAGACTTCATAATTGACAAGTTTGAATCATTTTCCTCAGAAGACCAAAAGATGGTGCTGCTGTGTAGCTGAGTTATCATTCCTTAATAATCAATAGTTTTTCACAGTTTTAATTCAACTGCTAAAATGGCGGAAAAACATCTGTCATAAGAGCAAGTAAAACAGATCTGAAAATGTAGTGATACAAATCAGGTAGCAAATTTACCTACAGAGGTCCTCAACGATAATTGGACTTCGTGAAATCTGACAGTTGTCTAGTGGCAAAGAGATTTATATTTCCTTTTTTGTTATATGTAGACACTTCTGAGAATTCAGGTTAAACACCCCGAAAGACGATGTAGGTTAAAGAAGAGAGAGACATGAGTTTTTGAAGAAACCAGTCACATTAATTTGGTAATTTTATTATCTCAAAATAAACCACAAAATTTTTACCTCAAAACTATTAAATGATTGCTATCATTCCCATTAAACTATAATGTTGTTCACTGTTGTCACTACATTATGCAGTGCTAGACTTTTCCTGTTTGAATGTATACATTTTAATTTTACAGTTTATCAAATCTATATATACAAATACTTTTAAAAGTAAAATAATTATATATGGCTTATAATAGGAAACCAAAAACAAACAAACAAAAAAACCCTCCCTTATACTTCAACAGTTCCAAATCTTTCCTCCTCAGAGGATTACTTTTAGAAAAATTTATTTCTATATTTTGGCATTATCTTATGCTCTCAATAACAAGTTTATTCTTGATTTTCTAGTATTAGATATATCTATTGAATTCCTAATGCAGAACGAGTTTCTATTTACCCTTTTTTCACACACATCATTCTACCTTTCCAATAAAGTTGTGTTATAATCTTTGCTTAAATTAATAATTAGTGTTTATACTACGATTATGTGAGCATTATTCACAGTTGAGTCATACAGTGTACTACAATTGTACAGTTTGGGGTTTTCTAAGAGATTATTGCTTATTATGTTTTACCAAGTATCTATTACTGTTGGTAGTTTATAATCTAACTCTAAGCTTTACCAAATGTTATTTTCATCTCAACACATTATTTAAATAAAATACTCGGTTTAATCAACTATTTTGGGGGGAGTGAAGAGACATTAGTCCTGGAAGCCTCCATTCTTGCTTGCCACTGAGGAATACTACATGTTTTGCTTACTGAAAGTTTCCTTTGGTATCATCCTCTACCTTTATATAGTATTTATTCTTTCTTTTGGGGACCCATCTTCCCTATCTTGTCTGGTGCTTCTAGTTTCCTTTGAAAAGTCCATAAAAGGTAAAGTATTTGACATGACTGTATATTTCAAAATGCCTCTATTTTTTCTTCATATTGATTAGTACATTTCTCTTTCAGAATTTTGACATTCCTTTATTGTCTTTGAGAAACTGCCATTTCTATTGAGAAAATCAATACTCCTCTAACATGTGAATACTTTTTAGATAACATGTTTTATTTTCTGGGATTTTTAAAAAATGTATTTCTCTTAATCCATGGAATTTTGAAATTTCATGATGATGAAACTCAATATACTTCTTTTATTAGTAATTTTACTAATCTTTTTGAACTTTTTCAGAGTAAACATTTATTTTCTACTCCCAAATCTCAGGTATATCTACTATTTGTGAGATTGGAATGCCTTTATTTCAACTTCTCTGTAGATGAAATCACCATTTTTCTGTTTCTATCTAAGATTGGGAGTCACTTTAATATGTAGCATGGGGGAGTGTATCTGATGGTTAAACTGTTGCTCATATATTCTTTCTTTTTAAATTTAAATTTAATTTTTTACAGAGGTATAATTGACATACAATAATCTGTACATACTTACAATGTACAATTTTATACATTTTTACATATGTAGGCACTTGAATTAACCATAAACATTAAAAAAAAATGAACTTATGCATTGTCCCAAAAGTTTCTTCATGTGCCATTGGAGCCCCACATTTTCTACTTTCCCTAGGGAATCACTAGCATACTTCTGAAACTTTGATTAGTTTGCATTCTATATAACTTTTTATAGATGGCATTTTACAGTATGTACTCTTTTCAGTCTGGATTCTTTTACTTAGCATAGTTATTTTCAGATTCATCCACGTTGTGTTCACCATATTTAATTCCTTTTCAATGCTGAGCAGCATTTCATTGCACATGAATGTTACTATTTGCTTATCTATACTCTTGATATATATATATTCAATTATTATGCATAACATTGTTATGAATATTTGTATATAAGTATATAGACTTTTTATTTCTGTTGAAGGAATTTTTAAGAATGAAATGGCAAGGTCATATGGTAAGTATACATGTGATTATTTAAGAAACTGACAATCTGTCTTCCAAAGAAATTGTGCACTTTCATTTTTGTCAAGTTCCTTTCTAAATATTTTATATTCTTGATGCAATGTTACATGGCATTATTTATTTTTATTTAAATATCCAGTTTTTGTATTTATATAAAAATTAAACTATTATTATTTTTTCTTTTATCTGCTGAACTTACTCATTTGTTCTAGTGGCTTTTTAAATAAATTCCTTCAAATTGTTTACCTAGTCAATCATATCATTTGCAAATAAATGTTGCTGTGTTTTTTCTTTTCATTATACATGTCTTTTATTTCTTTTTCTTGCCTTAATATTCTGGCTGGGATCTCTGATACAATGCTGAGTAGAAATGGTAAAAGTACACATAATTACTTTGTTCCTCATCTTAGACTGAAAGCAGTCTTTCAAAATTTTTAGCATGATGGTCACTGTAGACATTTTTTGCACATGCTTTTATAAAGTTCCTAATTTTCTTTCATGCTTTTTGCAAGGTTCTTTTCTTAATTTTCTGAGAGTTTTTATAAGAATCAATGTTGTATTTTCTCAAATGCTTTTTTGTATCTATTGAAATGATCTTTTTTAGTCTATTAATATAATTATATTAATTGAATCTGAATGTTTAAACACTTTTGTATTTCTGCAATAAATGGCATTAGTGATGTATTATCATTTTATATATTGCTTGATTACTTGTACTAATATACTTAAGAATATTTTAATCTATATTCACAGAGAATATTGATATGTAGTTTTCTTTTAATTTCTGCATCTGCTTATGGAATCAGGCTAATGTCAGACTCACAGGATGAGTTAGGTTGTATACCCCCTCTTTAATGTTCTGGAAGTAGTTGTATAAAATTAATATTATGGCCAGGCTCGGTGGCTCAGCCTGTAATCCCAGCACTTTGGTAGGCTGAGGCAAGTGGATTGCCTGAGCCCACGAGTTTGAGACCAGCCTGGGCAATTTGGTGAGACCTCATCTCTACAATAAAAATTAAAAATTAGCTGGGTGTGGTAGTGTGTGCCTGTGGTTCTGGTTACTTGGAAGGCTGAGGCAGAAGGATCGCTGGAGCCCAGCAGGTTGCTGCTGGGGTGGCTGTGACTGTGTCACTGCACTTCAGCCTGGGTGATGGAGTGAGATTCTGACTCCAAAAAAAATAAAAATAAAAATAATAAAACTAATATTATTTCTTCCTTGAATGTTAGAATCAAGACCTAAAGCCATCTTTCTTGATATTTAAAAATTGTTATCAATAACAATTATATTCTGCATTTAGTATTAATAATTTGAAAAATAGATTCAAGATTATTAATTTTATCGTATTTTCTTGATTGGATTTTGGTAGTTTGTGTCTTTGAATAATTTTTCAATTCTCTCTAATATTCCTTCACCACTCTTTAACTGTCTTTAGAATGTGAAATAATACCTCTCATTTTTTATATTGGTAAGTTGTATATTTTCTCTTCTTTTTTTTCTGCTCAGTCTGGTTAAAAATGTATCAATTCTATTGCTATCAAAGAACTAGAATTTGTTTTCATTAATTTTTCAATTGTTTTTATATTTATATTGCTTTTTTCACTTGTAGTTATAATTTATTTTTTCCTGCTTGATTTGTGTTTGACTTCTTCTTTTCTAGTTTTCAAATGTGGCTCTAATTCATTCATTAGATTGATTTCCTCTTTTCTAATGCAGTGTTTATTGCTATACATCTCCTCTAAGTACTGCTTTAGTTGTATCCCACAAATTTTCATATGCTGCTTTCATTTTTATTCAGTTAAAATAGTTTCATGTATTATTTTTGCTTTCTTTCTTTTTGTTTTTTTTTTGACTTGCAGGTTATTTAGAAGTGGGGTGTTTAGTTTTCAATTATTTGGGATAAAGGAATTCCAGATATTGTTTAATTATTGACTTATAATTTAATTTCACTGTGTTCAGAGAAAATACAGTGCATAATTTGAAACTATAAATTATTAGTAACTTATTTTATGATTCAGAATATGATTTCTCTTGGCAAATAATTTTAACATGTTTTCTGCATCTGTTAGTTGGAATGCTTTAAAAATGCAAAGGAGATCAAGTTGGTTAGTAGTGATGCACAAATTTTCTATATCTCTATCTAATTATTATATCAATAAGTACAACAAAAAATCTCTGGTTATAATCGTCGATCTGTCTATTTCTCCTTTTGGTTCTCAAAATTTTTCCTTCATATATGTTGATCTCTGTTATCAGTGAATAAATGCCTAGGATTGTTGTTTTTTAAAATTGACCTCAATATTATAAAATAACATTTTTAACAAGGTAATATTTTGTGCTCTAAAATCTAGCAGTTTAATATTAATTTGCCCTCTCCACTCTTCTTTCATTAGTATTAGTATAGTATACCTTTCCTCCTATATTTTAATCTGCTTGTATCTTTCTGATATGTATTTTGCAAGAAGCATCTAGTTCACACTTGTTTTTTAAATCTGATGTTACAATCTTTGCCTTTTAGCTCATGTGTATGTTCTTTTTATATCTAATTCTTTATATATTGTTGGATTTGTGTCTACTATCTTGCCTTTTATTTTGAATGTATCCCTTCTCCTTTTTGTTCATTTTTTTCTTTTTCTTTTTTTGTTAAATTTTTATGATAAAGATGTAGGGTACAATTCAGGGTTAGGTATAAAAACATTGATCATGCAGGTACTCCTGTTGATGAGGTATGCCCCTCCTTCCCCTAGGAGTTTCCCTCAACTGACAATCCCACCCCCACCCCGACAGTTTCCCATTACTGACAATCGTTTTCTTATAGCATTATAATTGTTCAAGTTCCTCTTATGAGTGAGAACATATGGAACTCTGTTCTTTGTTTCTGTGATAAATAACTGAGTATGATCAAGTCCAAATCCATTTGGGTTGCTGCAAAGTTCATATATTTGTCCTTCTTTAGGGTTGCATAATATTCCATTGTGTATATGTACCACTTTTTTTAATCCAGTCTAGCTTCAATGGGCAACATGGTTGGTTCCATGTTTTTGCTATTGTGAATAAAGCTGCAGTAAACATATGGGGGCAGGTATCTTCTTTGTAGAATAATTTGAGTTCCTCCAGGTATATTCCCAATAGGGGAATTGCTGGGTCATATAGAAGATCAATTTCCAGTTCTTTCAGAAATTGCCACACTGTTTTCCAGAGAGGTTGTACAGTTTGCATTTCCACCAGCAGTGTAGAAGTGTTCCTTTTTCTCCACATCCTCTCCAGCATCTGTTGTTTTTTGTTTTATTAATAATGATGGCCATTCTTATAGGGGTTAGGTGGTATCTCAGTGTGGTTTTGATTTGCATTTCTCTGATGATGAGTGAGGCTGAGCACTTTTTCATGTGTCTGTTGGTTGCCTGTATATCTTCTTTTGAGAAGTGTCTATTCATGTCTTTTGTCCACTTTTTAAAGGAGCTGTTTGTTTTTTTCCCTTCGGTGCATTTGAGTTTCTTGTAGATCCTCGATGTTAGGCCTTTGTCAGATATACAGTTGGCAAATATTTTTTCCCATTCTGTGGGCTGTCTCCCTGTTCTCTTGATGGTTTCTTTTGCTTTGCAGAAGCTTGTTAATTTGATGACATCCCACTTGTCTATCTTATTTCTTAAGGTATTGGCCTTTACGGTTCTGAATAGTAATTGGTTCCCAGTTTCAATTTCCATAAGGGTGTCTCCTGCATTTCCTAAGATGCTTATAGTTTGAGGTTTTATGTTTAGGTCTTTGATCCATTTAGAGTTAATTTTTGTGTATGGTGATAGGTAGGAGTCCTGTTTCAATCTTCTGCCTGTGGTCAGTCAGTTTTCCCACGCCATTTACTGAATAGGTTCTCATCTACCCAGTGGTTGTTGTTGGAGGCTTTGTCAAAGATGAGTTGGTTGAGGAATTGAGGCCTTGCTTCCAGAACTCTGTCTTGTTCCATTGGTCTATATGCCTGTTTTTGTACCAATACCAGGCTGTTTTGATTACTGTAGACTAATAGTAAAATTCTGGAAGTGTGATACCTCCTGCTTTGTTTCTCTTGCTAAGGATTGTTTTAGCTATTTGTGGTTGTTTATATTTCCATATGAATTTCTGAATTGTCACTTCCAGGTCTGAGAAGAATGATGTTGGTAACTTAATAGGTATTGCATTGAATCTGTAGATTGCCTTTGGTGGGATGGACATCTTAACAATGTTGATTCTTCCTATCTATGAGCATGGAATATTTTTCCATTTGTTTGTGTCTTCTTGGATTTCTATGAGCAGTGTTTTCTAGTTCTCATTGCAAAAGTCTTTCACTTCTCTGGTTAGGAAGATGCCAAGGTATTTCATTTTCTTGTGGCTATTGTGAAAGGGATTACACTTTTTATTTGGGTCTCTGCCTGCTTGTTGTTGGTATATAGGAATGCAACTGACTTTAGCACATTTATTTTGTACCCTGAGACTTTTCAAAGTCCTTTATTAGTGCAAGCAGGTTTTTTGACAGATTCTCTTTCAAGGTATAGGATCATATCATCAGCAAAGAGGGATAACTTGACTTCATCTTTTTCTATTTAGATACCCCTGATTTCCTTCTCTTGTCTTATTGCCTGGGCTAGGACTTCCAACACAATTTAGAACAAGAGGGGTAAGAGTGGGCAGCCTTGTCTTGTTCCAGTTTTCAGGGGAAATGTTTCTAGTTTCTGTCCATTTAGCAATATGTTAGCTGTGGGTTTGTCGTAGATGGCACTTACTATTTTGAGGTATGTTCCTTCTATACCTAGGTGTTTGAGGATTTTTATCAAGAAGTGATGCTGGATTTTATCAAAAACTTTTTCTGCACCTATTGAGATAATCATGTGGTTCTTGTTTTTACATCTGTTGATGTATTTAATGACACTTGTGGTCTTGTGAATGTTGAACCAGCTCTGCATCCTGGGGATGAAGCCTACTTGGTCATGGTGGATGATTTTTGAGAGATGTTTTGGGATCTGAATTGCTAGAATCTTGTTGAAGTTTTTTGCATCTATGTTCATAAGGGATATTGGCCTATAGTTCTCTTTTCTTTCTTTGTTGCATCTTTACCTGGTTTGGGTATCAGTGTAATGTTAGCTTCGTAAAATGATTTGGGGAGAGTTCCATCTTTCTCAATTGCCTGGAATACTTTCAATAAAATTGGTATCAGCTTCTCCTTGTATGTTTTGTAGAATTCTGCTGGAAAGCCATCCGGTCCAGGGGTTTTTTTTGTAGGTAATTTTCATATGACAGAGTCAATTTCCTGGGTTGTTATTGGTTCATTTAGTGTCTCAATGTCTTCTTGTTTCAACTTGGGTAGGTTGTGTTATGTCAGAAAGTGCTGCATTTCATCTAGTTTATTAAGTTTGTTTCCATATAGGTGTGTATAGTAATCTCTGATAATCTTTTGTATTTCTTCAGAGTCAGTTGTGATTTGATCTTTTGTATTTCTGATTGTGTTTATTTGGGCTTTTTCACTCTTTTTCTTGGTCATTCTGGCTAGGGGCCCATCAATCTTGTCAATTCTTTCAAAGAACCAGCTTTTTGTTTTGTTGATAATTTCTATAGTATTTTTGTAATCTATATCCCATTCTTGGGCTTTTATTTTTGTGATTTGGATTCTTCTGCTAAAGTTGGGGTTTTGGTGGTCTTCTCTTCACAGCTCCCTTAGGTGACTTGTTAGGTTCTCCACTTGTGATCTTTCCATATTCTTGATGTGTGTTTGTAGAGATATAAATTCCCCTCTTAGAATTGACTTCATGGCATCCCAGAGGTTTTAGTAAGATGTTTCTTCATTTTCATTTGTTTCCAGGAATCTTTCAATTTCCTCTTGATTTCCATATTGATCCAGTCATTGTTCGGCATCACACTCTTTAGTGACCATGTCTTTGTGGACTTTGGGGAAATTTTGTGGGTGTTGATATTTATTTTTATTCCACTGTGGTCTGAAAAGGCACATGGCAAGATTTCAATCTTATGAAATTTGTTTATGCTTGATTTTTGGCCAATGATGTGGTCAATCTTGGAGTATGTTCCAAGTGGTGATGAGTAGAATGTTTATTCTGTGGTCATTGGTTGAAGTGTTCTGTAGGTATCAATTAAGCACATTTGTTCACGAATATCATTGAGATTCTGGGTCTTCTTGCTGATTTTTTGTCTTGAAGATCTGTCTCAGGTTGTGAGTGGGGTATTAAGTCCCCAGCTATGGTAGTGTTAGAGTCAATCTCCTTTTTAAGTTTGCTTAGAAGCTGCTTTATGGACATTAGTGCTCCTATGTTAGGTTTATATATGTTTAGGATGGATATTTCTTGTTGATGGATTGAACCTTTTATCATTATATAGTGACCTTCTTCATCTTTTTAAATTTTTGATAGCCTAAAAGGTATTTTTTCTGAGATTAAGTTTGCAACTCCAGCTTTCTTTTGTGTTCTGTTTGCCTGAAAATTTGTTTCTCATCCTCTTACTTTGAGTCTGTGAGTGTCCTTTCTGGTGAGACAAGTCTCTTGGAGACAATATATTGTTGCCTCATGATATTTTATCCATTTTGCCATTCTATGTCTTTTCAGTGGCGCATTAGTCCATTCACATTCAGACTAATTATTGAAATGTGAGGGTTTATCTTTGTCATGATGTTCTTACAGAGTTGTTGTTGTACTTGTTTGTTTTTTGTCTTTCTTTTTTTGGGGGGGGTTGGTTCATGTGTGTTTCAATCTTTTTCCTGTACTCTTGTGAAGAACATTGTTTTTTCACCCTCTTTTCTTCTGTGTTTAATACTTTCCTAAGAGGTTCATGTAGGGGTGGTCTGGAGGTAGCATAAGTTCTTAGGGATTAGATGTCTGGGAAAGATTTTAATTCTCCCTCACTGATGACACTTAGCTTGGCTGGGTAGGTTATTCTTGGTTGAAATTGTTTATCTTTGAGAACTTTGAATATTGAACTCCAATCTCTCCTAGCCTGAAGTGTTTCTGTAGATAAATCTTCTGCTGTTCTGTCTCCCCTGGTAGGTAGTCTGACTTTTTTCTCTTGCTCCTTTAGGATTTTTTCTTTTATACCTACTTTGTATGTATTCCTTTTTTTTATACCTAAAATTTTTTAAGCCTAGTTTGTATGTAATGTATCCCTTCTCCCTTTTGTTCATTTTTTTCTATTTTTTCTCTTTTTTTTGATTAGCTTAGTCTTTTTAAGGATTCCATTTTATCTCCTTTTTGGGCTTGTTAGCTGTAATTTTAAATGATCATTGACCTATTCTTAGTTTCTAGTATGCATGTTTAATATACCACAATCTGTCTTCAATAATATTGTACCATGTCAGGCAGAGTTAATTTGCTTATACCGCCATTTTTCAGTATCTATTGCTGAAGTTCATCAGCATATAGGTTACTCTCCTGTTGTCAGTGATTCAGATCTTAGGTTACACTTTCCCTCTTTACTCATTTACTATTGATAGTGAGAGAGAATGCCTACTGATATTAGGGACAGGACTTATCAAGATTAAATTTTATATTTCCTAAAATAATGCTAGGCTAGGTTATTTGTAATGATGACTTTGATTAATGTTCTTATGTCAATGGTCTTTGCAATGTGACTCTGTCACTCATTTCATCAAGGAGTGGTGACACCTCTTATATCTGCAGTAGATTTATGATTTGCTTTGGCCAACAGACTATGAGGGATATGACACCATGTCAACCTCTAATGTAGGCTCAAGAGAATCCTCTCTTGGAATTCTACATCTGCCATGAGAACAAGCCTAATAAAGGAAAGACACTACAAGGACCATACGGGAGTCATCTCATCTGAGATTTTCTTTGTCTAGCCATTCTCTGATTTGCTAGTCAACTGGCCACAAATGTATGCGTCTTCTCAGGCAAGACCAACTAGGCTTGAATCAGATCAGTAGATTGCAAATAAGACCTACAGAATTATTGTGCATTGATTATGTATCAATGGTTTCTATTTATAGTGAACTGGAAGGGATTATATGATCTACACAAATTACATGGTCTAATTGCTGGTATATAGTAGGTATTTAATAAAGGGACTTATTTCTCACAAAATGTCAAATACTAAAGTTGACATTTATTTTGACACTTTGACCTAATTGTGCCATACACATTTTATAACTTCAAGAATTTCAGTCAACATTGTACTTCAATCACTTATCAAAACAGCTCTATCTCTACTTGAAAATTTTCACCTGTAAGTATCTCTTATGCCTCTCTACAGTATATAATTATTATTTTACATTGTCTTGGCATCCATTTTGAGTACAAGTTTTTCTCCTACCAGAAACAGAACTCAGTCACCCTTAACAAAGTTTCCAGTTCTATATCACACATAAACAGTCCAAGCCAGTGGCCAGAGGCAAGCACTTAGAGGCATCTTTTTCACCTAGTAGACTGGGTTTCCCTTTTGCAGCTTGTTTTCAAGGGACCATTCAGGCAGTTGCCTGTGAACTTAATGAATCATACCTTATTTTCTTATATGTATTGCTCTCTGCCTTTCTCTCTCTATATCTTTTTCTTCCTCAACTCTCCATTCCTGCTTCATATCACTTCTCAACTCACCATGCCTTCTTTGCCCAGAATCTATACATAAAAATCTATAAACTTGTTTCCTGTTATGGTGGTGTAATAAATTTGTGGTTTCCATATAAAGAATCAGGGGCTTCCTGGGCAGAATTTTCCCAGGACACCAGGGAGAATACAAGGTCAAGCTCCTAGAACCAGAGTGATGGTCAGGCAGGCATAAACTGGACGTGGGTCAGATAAGATCCACAAGGTTGTCTGCCAGTATAAACAAGTTTTTTGTGCAGAGGATCCCTTGGCTGTGGGTTACACAACTAGACATTAGACCATTTCCCAGGTAAAAGAAGAAACCCATGAAAGGCATACCATAAACATCGACATTCTGCTTCCCTTCATTTCCTACTAGGGCAAGTTGTACCCTTATGGAAGATCAGTTGACTATAGGTATATGAATTTATTTCTGGATTCTCTATTTTGTTCCTATTTAGCTATGTTTGTTTTTATGCCAGTACCATACCATTTTTATTACTGTAGCTTTATAATATATTTTCAAATTAGGAGGAGTGATGCCTTCAGCTTTGTTCTCCCTGTTCAAAATTGCTTTAGGAATTACTAAGAAATTACTCAGGGTCTTTTGTAGTTCCATATGAATTTTGGAATTATTTTTTCTATTTTTTTTTGTTGTTGTTAAGAGTGTCACTGGGCTTTTGATAGGAATTGCATTAAGGTTGCATATCACTTTGGATAGTATAGATATTTTAACAATAGTAAGTCTTGCAATCTATCAACATGGATGTCTTTTTATTTATCTGTCATTAATTTCTTTCATCAATGTTTCATAATTTTCAATGTACTCAATCAATGTAGAAAAAGCAGTTGTGAAAATTCAACATTCCTTTATAATATAAACTTTCAACAAGATAGGTATTGAAGGAACTTACCTCAACATAAAAATGTCATATATGAAAAGTCTACCACTTACATCATAAAGGGGAAAAAGGGAAAGCTTTTTCTCTAAGATTTGGTGGCAGATAAGAATGATCACTCTTGTTAGTTTTATTCAGCATAATACTAGAAGTCATAGCACCATTAGACAAATTTAAAAAAAAATGAAAGACTTCCAAATCAGATGAGAAGAACTAAAATGTTTCTGCATGTAAATGACATGATTCTAATGTAGAAAATCCTGAAGTCTCAACAACAAAACCAACAAACATTCAGAACAAATAACCAATTAAATAAACTTGTAGAATATAAAGATTAGTCTTGTTTCTATACACAACAAATGAACTACCAGAAAAGGAAAATTAAAAAAAAAATTATAATCACTATAGCAACAAAAAAAATTTGTTGAAATAAACTTATCCAAAGAATTGACCTCCTTAGCTCTTGCACTTGTTTTTTTTTTTTACTTTCTTTATCTGAAACAGCTACATAATCCTAAGTCATTATTTTATTCTCCTTTTGACTTTTTTGTTTGTTTGTTTTTCATTGAAACATTTATTTCTGGCTTTGATTCTGTAGGAAACCAAATTTTAATTGACCCCTGAATGCTTTGGGGATTTCTTTAGATTCTGTGGTTCTTCATTTACTAATGCATTCATTTATCAGTTATCTTTTCTAATACCTGCTGTATGTTACACACTCTCCCAATCTGGAGTGAAATAACAATGAAGAACAGAGAGAAGCTCTAGAATTCTTCGAGGTATCTCTTAAAAAGGCACAGACAAGAAAACATAGAATGGCAAGACATATGATAGGATAAAATAGGGACTTCCAAGAAGCACACACCCCATACTGGAGTAATGAACATGGTCAAAGGAAAGCGTGTCATGTGTGGCATGGCCACAAGACAAAAAACACTCAGATGGTTAAAATAAAGAGAAGTAGTGAGGTGAATGCTTTCAAAGATAAGTTAGATTTTTAGAGACATTTCAACATTAGTATCCCCAGGGCTGAAAGAAAGAAGAGAGAAATAATGTTGCTGAAGTACAGTGAGAGCTGGGGTTTTAAGGCAGGGCTAGCCCTTTGGGACCCATAGTCTTAAGACTCACAGTTGCAGTACTGAAGGGTAAAATACACTGAAGTCTCTGTTTACCCATTCTTCAATTGCCTGCAAGTGCTTTCATTTACCAAACTTAACTAGAAGCACACTTGTAGGAAACTCAAGTGATACAAATCATGATATCAACCACTTGGAGAACATTACAGAGCAGAGGATGTAGCATAGGTTTGGGCGAGAGAGGATGGAATACAATCTGTATAGATTATTTCTCTTGCCAATCAGAATTCATTCTTGCCATTTACTTAAATAAAAGAATTCTCATTGACAACTAAGGTGAGGCACAAACTACTATCAGATTCAATGGAATTATGTCAGATCGCTTTATTTTCATCCAGAACTAAAGTATGACATGTATTGCCATTATTCTTCATGTATGTTGACCTGAAGGGGGTCAAGCAAATAATCAGACATGATAAATATAATTTATATCGTCCCTGACCGTTGCTGGTTATGAGGTCAATATTTAAAATTGTAAGTTCACCATTATCTATTTCATATCCTCCATATCATCTACCCACCTTGTAGAGTTGCCTTATCTGATAGGTGATCTAATTTATTATTTTAGCAGAATCCAGTTCCTAAGTCACTCTGTCTTTACAGGATTGTGTCACTTTTCCACTTACGATAATTAATAAACTTGGAAGCTCTAAACATTACTCCAGTGAATTTCCTAGGTTTCAGATACAAAATTCTTTCTTCATACTGTGTAGCCAGGACACAAGTATTCTTTGGAAAGAGGAAATAATTACCCCAACTGGTACAATAATCTTCTTGATACCTGTTTCTTTCAGAACATGTGGAATTCAAAATGCGTATGAGCAATCTAAACTTTCATGAATGTGTGCCTTTGTAAAAGTATTTCTCTCTTTTAACTAAGACTTCTAAAACTGTTGTGTTATTTTGCTGTTGCTTCAGTATGCATGCACAACAGAGAACCAAAAACCTTTGCAGCAAACATGTCTTCTTCTCACTAATGAAGCTTCAGTCTGCATGTTATATTCAGGTAAGCTCCATATGAATCTCCTGTAAGCAGCAGTTAGCTATGGCACACACTTCTAGTGGTGGCTATAAGACCTATAACTGCAACAGAGACACATTTTGCATTGATCCCAGTGAAAACTGACAGACTTGTTGCTTGCTAAATAAGTGGATCAGAATAGCAGACATCAAACCTAAATAGGCTCACCATATGTTGTAGTAGTGCAAGATGTTGCAAATTATCACTCACTTTAGAGAAACATCTTGACATTCCAAGAGCATTGAAACCCTAAAACTTCACTAATGTGGCAGACCTCTAAATTTGTGTTGAAATTTTTCTCTCACCCTTTAAAATGTGTCACTTCACTATGGCATCTAAGGTACATGCTGCTTTTAGCTCATGAAGAAAATTAATTAATGCCATCAATACAATGCTCAAGTATAGTGTTTTATGGAACACCAAGAAGTTCCAATAGGTCATATTATGACTGAATGCAGTATATTTGACCGAATTTTTGTGTGTTTGTGCGTGTCAGGGTTTCTCTCTGTCACCTAGGCTGTAATGCAGAGGCATGATCACAACAATCATGGCTCAGGGTAGCCTGGACCCCCGGGATCAGGTGATCCTTCCAACTCAGCATCCAGAGTAGCTGGGGCAGCAGGTGCACACCACCATGCCCAGCTATTTTTTTTTGTAGAGATGAGGTTTCACTGTGTCATCCAAGCTGGTCTCAAACTCCTGGGCTCATACAGTCCACCCACTTCAGCCCCCAAAGTGTTGGAATTACAGGCATGAGCCACCACACCAGGTCTGACATAACCTTGATTTAAAATAGTAAAGATGTGTGTCTATCTCTGCTAGATAAGACAAACATCTTCTGATTTTTGTAAGTACTTGGAGCCTTTTGAAAGAAATTTGCTGAAGCATTGGATTACATATTAAATGGCAAGACCTATGCCATTTTGATATGTTTTTGGATTATTGTTGTAGTGATAGAAGAGAGTCACCTTTCAGGGACTTCATTTTTTTCCTTCTTCCCACTTATATAGCTAGTTCAATATAGGTAAGGGAACAGATGTAAGGAATCTGTTACTAACAAATATTTTTTACTTTAATGATACTTTTAGGCACTAGAAAACTAAACATTGGATTCATTTTGGATTAGATTTATGGTATGATTTCATCTGTCACCTAATCTTTATGATTAACCATGTTTTGGCTTCACAGGAATTAATGTTACTTCAGAGTGACATTTAATAACCCCCAGAAGATACTCTGTATTTCCATTTCAGTGGCATACAAGTACTATTGCATATGGCCACAATTTTCTCTGGTAATAGTTTGAAAGAAGATATAAAGTATACACTTGACCCTGCTTTACAGAGTGTAAAGTGAACTAGACTTGCCCTACAAGTAAGTCTGTGCATGTCCAGGTTCAGACCAGGAACTCAATGAAACTCACTAAGTTCGACACAGATTTTTTTTTTTTCTGAATATAGATCAATCAACACCATAATGACCACCCATCTCTTTCATTTATAGGGATTTCAAAATCCATTAACTACTACCACATATCTTGTGGTTAAGATATTTTGAATGCCACTTTGGATATCTAGCCTACAGTGATATTTGGGGATATCTTGCCTCTGATCATTAGTAAACACTACACCCCAGCTTCTATGACTTTGTGATCTCATTATTCACACTGAAATTGGGGAGTTCAATTAAATGCTGTATTGCCATCTTCTAGTTACAGCCACCAAAGAATTTTACAAAAAAAATAAAAATTACTGGTGCTTCACCATAAATACTTTGTAATGCCTTTGTAAAGGGAATATAGTCTGGGCCCTCCAGGTGTGTACACATTTACTGTCTTGTTTGGCAAGGAAAATTGTATACAATAGCTCCTCTCTGATATTCTCATATCCTTCACTGTATTAAAGACAAGCTCTGGAGTCTTAACCTTAATGATCAGAAGTCACTACTGAATTCACACTTCAAGAAACCAACCAAGAAAACTCGCAGAGCATTCAGAGTGCTTAAGTAAACACTTGGAGTTCAAAATTCCAAATGAATGCCCCAACACTAAAAAATGTTTTACAATATAACATCAGATTTTGTTTTCTTTGATCTGAAAATAACAGAATCAATTCTAACATATATGCCTCATGGAATGAACTTGCAGGTACGTTATATGTATTCTACCTACTCTTAGAAAAGACCTTGCAGTTCTTCTTTTTGGAAAAGTGAAATTTTCTTGGGAGACATCTGCTCCAGTTAAAGTCAACGAAAGGTATTTAAGCAAAGAAAGATTTAATTTTCAGTTTCAAATCATTAGTGAATGCTCAAATATCTCTACTTCAGTCCATCAGGGATCTGCTTCTTCCTAATCACTTTCCCAACCATAGCATAAGAAGAGGCTTGATGAGTTTATGCATTGGCATAACATCTGTGAAACCCAGATAATCAGTTTTGGGGACAGATGCTTAGCTCTGGCAGCTTTGTGGCTATCAGACATTTTTTTTTTTTTTTTTTAGTTGGAGTCTCACTCTGTCGCCCAGACTGGAGTGCAGTGGCTGCTCCCGGCTACCGCAGCCTCGACCTGCTGTGCTCCGGCGATCCTTCCGCCTCAGCCTTCTGAGTAGCCGGAATTGCAGGCATGTGCTACCATGCCCGGCTGATTTTTTGATTTATTGTAGAGATGAGGTTTCACTGCCCAGGCGGGTCTCGAACCCGCGGGCTCAAGCAATCCACTCACCTCAGCCTCCCAAAGGCGCGGGATTACAGGCTGAGCGACCGAGCCCGGCTTATCAGACATTTTTTCCCGCACAGAAGCATTTAGGTTCTCTCTTTTTTTAGACTTGAATTGAGTATACAAGTTCCTTAGGATAATTTTCCAGCACTGTCTGACAATACCCACCTATCCTACATTCTTTATGTTTATCACTGTTGCTATAACAAAAAATTACAAGAGCCACACAATAACCCAAGGATTCACAATTTGTTGGTCACCTGCTCTGGAATACTACCAGTGGTAACCTGAGTAATTGTGATGCAATGCATGCCACAGATTATGAATGTCTCAATTTCCCCTGACTGGAAGATCATATGTTCATTAAATATGTGAGCAACCTAGGTCTAGAATTTTATGTTAGTGATCAGATTATATTTTATATTAGTGATCAGATTTCCTGAACTACTCCTGGTATCAATTATATCAACTAGATATTGGCAGTACAATGTCTCTCAGATAAAGAGACATAAATGAATGTATTTCTTTCTTTTTTAAAATGTATTTTTTATTTTAAAATTGTGGGGTACAGTAAAGGGTTAGGTATACAAATATGCATCGTTCAGGTACCCTTGTTGATAAGGGTGTCCCCCGTCCCAAGAAAGATATTGGCTACCATTAATCCCACCACCCTTGCCCTCCCTGTCCCCCCCCATAGATTCCCAAAACTGTCGATCCTTTTCTTATAGTATTATGATAGGTGTTCAAGGTCCACTTATGAGTGAGAACATGTGATACTCAGATCTTTGTTGCTGTGAAAGATCACTCGGTATTATAGACTCTAGCTCCATCCAGGTTGCTGCGAAATTCATGATTTTGTTCTTTTTTATGGCTATGTTGTATTCCATTGTGTATATGTACCACATTTTTTTAATCCAGTCCTTTTTTGATGGACAGCATGGTTGGTTCCAGGTTCTTGCTATTGTGAACAATGCTGCAATAAACATACGTGTGCAGGTATCTTTTTGATAGAGTGTTTTGAGTTCTTCAGGGTATATTCCCAGTAGGGGGATTGCGGGGTCATATGGGAGGTAGATATTTATAGTTTTTAGGAATTGCCACACTGCTTTCCACAGAGGTTGCCCTAGTTTACAATCCCACCAACAGTGTAGAAGTGTTCTCTTTCCACCACATCCTCTCCAGCATCTGTTATTTTTTTGAGTTATTGATAATGGCCATTCTGACTGGAGTTAGGTGGTATCTCAGTGTAGTTTTAATTTACATCTCCTTGATGATTAGTGAGGTTGAACATTTCTTCATGTGTCTGTTGGCCACTCATATGTCTTCTTTTGTGAAGTGTCTGTTCAAATTTTTTGCCCACTTTGTAATGGGATTCTTTGTTTGCTTTTTTCTTTTCAGCACATTTGAGTTCCTTGTAGATCCAAGATGTTAGGCCTTTGTCAGACCAGGAGTTGGCAAATACTTTTTCCCAATCTGTAGGCTGTCTCCCTGTTTTCTTGATGGTTTCTTTGGCTTTGCAGAAGCTTGTCAGTTTAATGAGGTCCCACTTGTCTATCTTATCTCTTATGGCCTGTGGGTTTTGGTTTTGGTCAGGAATTGGATGCCAGTTCCAATTTTCATAAGGGTGTGTCCTGCGTTTTCTAAGGTTCTTATGGTTTGAGGTTTGACATTTAGGTCTGTGATCCATTTAGAGTTAATTTTTGTGTATGGGGATAGATAGGGGTCTTGTTTGAGTCTTCTGCATGTGGTCAGTCACTTTTCCCAGCACCGTTTGCTGAATAGATTCTCCTCTCCCCAGTGATAGGTGGTGGAGGCTTTGTTGAAGATGAGTTGGTTGAGAAATTAAGGTTTTGCTTCTGCAATCTCAACTGTATTCCATTGGTCTATATGCCTGTTCCTGTACTAATACCAAGCTGTTTTGATTATTGTAGCTTTATAGTAAAGTTTGAAGTTGGGTAACGTAATACCACCTGCTTTGTTGTTGTTGTTGTTGTTGATGATTGTTCTGGCTATTCTTGGTCATTTGTGTTTCTGTATAAATTCCTGTATTGTTTTTTCTACCTCTGAGAAGAATTCTGCTGATAATTTGATGGGTATTGCATTAAATCTGTAGATTGCCTTAGGTAAGATGATCATCTTCACAATGTTGATTCTTCCAACCCATGAGCATGGAATATTATTCCACTTGTTTGTGTTGTCTTTGATTTCTTTGAGCAGTGTTTTGTACTTTTTCATTGTAAAGGTCTTTCACATCCCTAGTTAGGAAGATGCCAAGGTATTTCATTTTTTTTGTGGCTATTGTGAATAGGATTGTGCTTTTTTTTTTTTTTTGAGTTAGAGTCTCACTCTGTCACCCAGACTGGAGTGCAGTGGCCACTCCTGACCACCACAGCCTCACCCGCTGGGCTCCAGCAATACTTCCACCTCAGCCTTCCAAGTAGCCAGAATTACAGGCACGCGCTACCACGCCCGGCTGATTTTTTGATTTATTGTAGAGATGAGGTCTTGCTGCCCAGGCGGGTCTTGAACGCGCAGGCTCAGGCAATCCACTCACCTCAGCCTCCCAAAGGCGCGGGATTATAGGTTGAGCCACCGAGCCCGGCTGGGATTGTGCTTTTTATTTGGGTTTCTGTTTGTTTGTTATTGGTGTAAAGAAATGCAATTTGTCTTTTCCACATTTATTTTATACCCTGAGAGTTTGCCAAAGTCCTTTATCAGTGCAAGGAGGCTTTTGACAGATTCTCTTGAGTTTTCAAGGTACACGATCATGTTGTCTGCAAAAAGAGATAATTTGACTTCCTCTTTTCCTGATTGCCTTACCCCTGATTGCCTTCTCTTTTCTGATTGCTCTAGCCAGGACTTCCAATACTATATTGAGGAGGAGGAGAGAGAGTGGGCATCCTTGTCTTGTTCCAGTTTTCAGGGGAAAGTTCCAATTTTTGTCTAGTTAGGAGTATGCTAGCTGTGGGTTTCTCATAGATGGTTTTTACTATTTTGAGGTATGTTCCATGTATGCCTAGATGTTCAAGGGTTTTTATCAAGAAGGGGTGCTGGATTTTATCAAAAGCTTTTTCTACATCTAATGATATAATCATGTGATTTTTTTTATTCTGACGTCTGTTGATGTATTTAATTACATTTATTGTCTTGTGAATGTTGAACCAGCCTTGCGTCCCAGGGATGAAGCCTACTTGGTCATGATGGATGATTTTTGAGATGTGTTGTTGAAATCAGTTTGCTAGGATCTTGTTGAGAATTTTAGCATCTACTGTCATCAAAGATATTGTCCTGTAGTTCTCTGTCTTTGTTGGGTCTTTACCTGGCTTGGGTATCAATGTGATTCTAGCTTCATAAAATGATTTGGGGGGGAGTTCCATCTTTCTCAATCACCTGGATTTATTTCAATAAGATTGACATCAGCTCCTCCTTGAATGTCTTATAAAATTCTGCTGGAAAACCATGTGTTCCAGGGCTTTTTTTTTTTTTTGTAGGTAGTATTCTTATTACATAATCAATTTCTTTGCTTGTTATTGGTCTATTTAGGGCCTTGATTTCTTCTTGTTTCAACCTAGGCAGGTTGTGTGATGTCAGGAAGTCGTCCATTTCCTTAATGTTTTCAAATTTGTTTCCATATAGGTGTACATAGTAGTCTCTAATGATCTTTTGTATTTCTTCAGGGTCAGGTGTATCTTCATCTTTATGTTTCTGATTGTGTTTATTTGGGCTTTTTCTCTCTTTTTCTTAGTTAGTCTAGCTAGGGGACCATTGATCTTGTTTATCCTTTTGAAGAACCAGCTTTTTATTTCATTGATTTTTTTGTATTGTCTTTTTGTCTTCTATGTCCTGGATTTGGGCTTTTATTTTGGTGATCTCAATTCTTCTGCTGAAATTGGGGTTTTTGTGGTCTTGCTTTTCCAGCTTCCTTAGGTGGCTTGTTAGGCTATTAATTTGTGCTCCTTCCATTTTCTTCATGTGTGTTTGTAGGGATATAAATTCCCCTCTTACTACAGATTTTAAGGCATCCCGGAGATTTTGGTAAGACGTTTCTTCATTTTCATTTGTTTCCAGGTATCTTTTGATCTCTGTTTTGATTTCATCCTTGATCCAGGAGTTGTTTAGTATCATGCTGTTTAGTGACCATGTCTTTGTGGGTTTTGGGGGAACCTTGTTGGTGTTAATGTTTATTTTTATTCCACTGTGGTCCGAGAAGGTGCATGGTTGAATTTCGGTCCTTTTAAATTCGATTATGGTTGATTTATGGCCAATTATGTGGTCAATCTCGGAATATGTTCCATGTGGTGATGGGTAGAATGTGTATTCTCTGGTCTTTGGATGGAGTATTCTGTAGGTATCAATTAAGTCCATTTGGTCAAGAGTCACATTGAGGTTCTGGATCTCATTGCTGATTTTTTGTCCCGATGATCTGTCAAGGGTTGTGAGTGGGGTATTAAAGTCTCCAGTTATGATGGTGTTAGAGTCAATATTTTTATTTAGTTTTCCTAGGGGTTGCTTTATAAAAGTTGGTGCACCTATGTTAGGTGCATATATATTTAGGATAGATATTTCTTGTTGATGGAGTGAACCTTTTGTCATTATGTAGTGGCCCTTTGTATCCTTTTCAATTTTTGATAGCTTAAATGGTATCTTGTCTGAAATTAGGATCATGACTCCTCCTTTCTTTTGTGTTCCATTCGCCTGAAAATTTGTTTCCCATCCTCTTACTTTGAGTCTGTGCATGTCCTTTCTAGTGAGATGGGTCTCTTGAAGGCAGTATATTGTTGCCTGGTGATATTTTATGCATTTTGCCATTCTATATCTTTTCAGTGGTGCATTAAGTCCATTCACATTCAGGCTAATTATTGAAATGTGAGAGTTTGTCCCTATCATAGAATTCTTATAGAGTTGTTCTTCCACTTGGTTTATTGTCTTTCTTTTGTTTTTGGGGTTGGCTCATGTGCATTTTATTCTTTTTACTATACTCTTGTGAAGAACATTGCTCTTTTTTCCCCCTTTTCTTCTGTGTTTAGTACTTTCTTAAGTGTTTCATGTAGAGGTGGTTTGGTGGCAGCGTACGTTCTTAGGGATTGGATATCTGGGAAATATTTTAATTCTCCCTCACTTATGAAGCTTAATCTGGCTGGGTAGGTTATTCTTGGTTGAAATTGTTTATCTTTTAGAATTTGAAGATAGGGCTCCAAGCTCTCCTAGCCTACAGGGTTTCTGTAGATAAATCTGCTGCTATTCTGATTGGTTTCTCATGGTAGGTGATCTGGCCTTTTTCTCTTGCTGCCTTTAGGATTTTTTCTTTTATGCCTACTTTGTTTAGGCAAATTATTATGTGTCTAAGAGTTGGTTTTCTCATTTGTTGTCTTGCAGGTATTCTCTGAATCTCTTGTGTTTGAGTTTTTGCATCATTGATTAGATAAGGGAAGTTTTCTTGAATGATCTCATGGAAAGTTTGTTCCAGTGTGGTCTCTGTCTCTCTGTCTGAGGAATGCCAATTACTCTTAGCTTCTGTCTCTTGAAGTAATCGCTCATCTCTTGAAGGTTTTGTTCTGTCTTTTTAAGCTTCTTTTCTATGTTTTGACCATTAGCTAGTTAGTTCTATATTTTGGTCCTCAAGCTCTGAGATTCTTTCTTCTGTTTGGGTAATTCTTCTTCTCATGCTTTGTTATTTATTTCATTCACAGTATTCTTTATTACTGTTTTCTCAGATATCAGCTCCTTTTAGTTTCTTCTTGGGTCTCCTCAATTCTTTTTAATCTCTCCATTAATGTCGTGATGTCTAGGTTTGTATTTTGAGACCAGTCATTCTGGGGGCTCTTCATTGTTTGCATTCCGAAGTCAGTTTTCTCATTTTGTGGCTTCCCTCCCAGGAGTCTGGGAGCAAACCATATTCTTCTTTTGGTTTTTCTTTATTTGTGTATATTTTTCTCTCATAGTGGCTAAAGTCCCTTGAGCTCTGATCTCCTGCCTCTCCCCTCTGTTTTTGTTGCAGGCAGCCAGCCTGTTGCCTTGGAGGTCTGTAACTCTTAGTTGTCTCAGTCTTTTCAGTGTAGGGGAGGGGCTTTGTCTCCTGTTTAATGATGTCACCATGGGAACTGAGGTGGAGGCTCTGATAGGTGGGCAGGGCGATGCAAGTCTGCCTTGAAAATAGCGGAGGTGGTAGTTTTACTTTCACTTTTAGAGATGCTTATGTGGGTCTCTAGGTGGGACAAGCTGCACAGTTGGGCGCTGGATCTGGGGTGCCACCTGCAGGCTGGGGTGGAGGAGAAGGTCGGGTGTTCCCTCCTCTGGAGCTGGGAGCCTCCGATAAGCACCTTACGCAAGCTTGGGGTTCTGCTCCCTTACACAGGCTTAAGGTGGCATGCTGAGTGCCTCAGCCAGGGTGGGCCCGGGTCTCCAGATCTCCAATGCTCCAAAAGGCAGGTGGTGGCCCTGGGTCCCTCACAGGGCACTTCAGCCAGAAATGGGACCAGTATCTCTGAGGGGCAGGTGCCCAGAGTCTCCCTGGGTGACCGGCAGCTTGGTGCTGGGTGCTGGTCTTGACGATGTAGCCAGGGAGGGAGTGGAGATCCAGGATTCATGATTCCCCAGCTGGCAGGAATCACATATATAGTGGAGCAGCGGCAGCTGGGCTGCAATATCTGGCCCTGCGTGGGACCAAAAAGTCCCCCAGCCTCATACCAGTGTAGCTGGCGATGGGCAGGGGGCTGCAGGGAGAAAAGTAAGAGTGTTTTGGGGAACTCACTTTCAGAGAGTCTCACGGATCCACCTATGCCATTACCATCTTCAGGGGTCCCCAATGAATGTATTTCAATGTGAATAGTTGACTAAACAAATAGAGGATGTTGAGCAGCTCAGAGACTAGCAATATCAGGAAATGGCTACCTTTCACTAGATCTGAAAGAACAAGGGAGATGGCATAGTCTTAATGGAGTCAGAGAATTGTAGCCACAGATAAAAACTATTGTTACAGAAAGATATATTAGTTTCATGCAAAAGTAATTGCAGTTTTTGCATTATGGATATTTGCCATTTGTTATTGAAATACATTCTTAATTGTGGTCATGTTATGCATTATTTTAATCACATTTCTCACTTCATGTTTTTTACTAATGACTTATTACTTGCTATTTATTTTAGACTATGAAAATTATGTTAGACAGAAAGCAAATATGAACAAATTTCTTATTCAAGTTCAATGGGTCATAAAGCAGAGGAGATATCAACACGTTTGGCCCAGGAGCTGCTAACAAACATATGTGCAGTGCCGGTTTAAGAAATTTTGCAAAGGAAACAGCTTTGAAGATGAGCATAGTGGCTGGTCATCAGAATTTGACAATGACCAGTTGAAAGCAATCATCAAAGCTGATCCTCTGAGAACTATCCAAAAAGTTGCCAAAGAACTTAACATTGACCATTCTACGGTCATTTGGTATTTAAAGCAAATTGGAAAGGTTAAAAAGCTCAAAAAGTGAATGCCTCATGAGCTGACCAGAAATTTTTTAAAAATAGCCATTTTGAAGTGTCTTATTCACACAAAAGCAGCAAACTATTTCTCTATCAAATTGTGATGTGTGATGAAAAGTGAATTTTATACTATAACTGGCACAAACTAGCTCAGTGGGCAGTCCAACAAGAAGCTCCAAAGCACTTCCCAAAGCCAGACTTGCACCAAAAAAGATCATGGTCACTGTTTGGTGGTCTGCTGCTGGTCTGATCCACTACAGCTTTCTGAATTCCAGCGAAACCATTACATCTGAGAAGTATGCTCAGCAAATCAATGAAATGCACTAAGAACTGCACTGTTTGCAGCCAGCATTGGTTAACATAAAGGGCCCAATTCTTCTCCAAGACAACTGATGACACGTTGCACAACCAACACTTCAAAAGTTGAACGAATTGGGCTACAAAGTTCTGCCTCATTCATCATATTCACCTGACCTCTTGCCAGTTGACTACCACTTCTTCAAGCATCTTGACAACTTTTTTTTAGGGATAATGCCTCCACAACCAACAGGATGCAGAAAATGCTTTCCAATAGTTAGTCAAATCCCCAAACACAGATTTTTATGCTATAGGAATAAACAAATTTATTTCTCATTGGAAAAAAAAAATGTGTTGTTTGTAATCATTCCTTATTTTGATTAATAAAGGTGTATTTGAGTCCAGTGATAATGATTTAAAAGTCATTGTCCAAACCCTCAATTACTTTGCACCAATCAACTACTATGAGAGAATGGTGTCAAAGGAGGGAGAAAAGAATTATACTGATGTATCTATACTTCTGTCCACTGATATGTGTGTGTCTCCCATTCTATTCTACAACTAGAAGATGGATGAAAAACACCCTGGTGATGCAGTCATAAAGTCAGCCTCTAGGGCACAGTGAAGAGAGAAAAAAAAAAAAACATCTTAGAGAGTGAATCAGTGGTATGGAAGCAAAATGGAATAATTCATTTAGGAGGTAACAGTTATATCAATACCTAGAATGAAAGAACAAGAATATGTTATTCAGAAAAACGTTAAAGAGAAGAATCTGACAGGTAGAAAACACATCATGTACAAAAGCTGAGCATTGAGACATCGTACGCTTGTGAAATTGAAAGAAGATTTGTATGTCTGAGATCTGAAGTGGGAGGTGGTGATAGGTCGGGGACGGCTGTACCTTAGGCTATGCAACATCTTTTAAACAAAGTTGAGATATTTAAATGTTCTTCTTAGGAATAATAGGAAGGCATTCAGTGGCTTTAAGAAGGATAAGGTTGCCGGGCTCAGTGGCTCAGCCTGTAATCCCGCACTTTGGGAGGCCGAGGTGAGTGGATTGCCTGAGGACGGGTTTGAGACCCACCTGGGCAACTTGGTGAGACCTCATCTCTATAATAAATAAAAAAATTAACCGAGTGTAGTAGCCCGTGCTTGTAGTTCCAGCTACTTGGAAGGCTGAGGCAGAAGGATTGCTGGAGTCCAGCAGGTTGAGGCTGCAGTGACTGGGAGTGGCCACTGCACTCCAGTCTGGGCAACAGAGTGAGACTCCAATGCAAAAAAAAAAAAAAAAAAAGAAGGATAAGGTCCTTTTATTTTAAGAAATGACATTTTGACCAAATTGGAAAGAATAGATTGAAAGAATAAATGAAAGAAGATTAGTTAGAAAATCACTTCAGTGTTTAGGTGACAAATAATGGGATCTGGAGTAAAAGTAACTATTGAAATTAAGATGAGATACTGAGAAATATTTAGAAAATATAAATAGGCACACACGGGCAGTGAGGAGAAAGAGAGAAAGTAACAAGTTAAGGAAGATATATATCCTCTAAATGCAAATGCAAATGTAGACATTTTACAATGCTGTATCTTTGAAACATTCTCCTTTTTTCTACATTATCTTTCTTGTCAAACTTATTTGTAATTAATACTGCCTCCATTATGTCAGTGCAGTTGATTTTCAGCTTATAACTCTAATGAAAATATATTTGTTTGAAATCTAACTTCACATTAGCAGATGTAAGACATTTCTACCTGATTTCTGAAACTCATCATGTTCTAACTGAGCTAGTTAGTATTTCTTTCTACATCTACCAATTTTTTTTATTTCCTGCATTATTTTAATAGTGCAGTTATTATAGAAATTTTTCATCTTTTAATCATCTTTTCATTTTTCTCTTTATTGATTCATTATATTCACTCAGACAAATGTTAGATTTTACTTCTGATAACACTGGCATCTGTTCCTTTCCTCCGTAAGCCTCATCTCTGTTTCTACTACAATTTAGAGCACCATTTTCTCTCATGTGGGCTATTATGATCCCCTCCTAACTAGTTCATTTTTTTTCTTTTCAATAAATTTGGTAAAATTAATAGCTCCAATGCAGTCTATTAATTATGTTGTTTCCCTGATCCAAAATTATTAAAATAACTTTTTACAAACTTGTTTAAGTCTATATTCACTATGTTCTCATCATTACATTTCTGTTTTCTCCTTTTCATTCACTTTGATTAAAAATTGTTTTAAAACTCATCAAAACTTGTTTTTTGACTGAAGGAAAGAATTATGTCATAATCCTGTGTCTAATTATGGTCACTCCTTTTTGTTAAACTGTCTAATCAATCATATTTTAAACAATTATTTTTATCAGAAATATAGATCTTCAAAACAATAGGTTTGACAACATTATATATATTATATATGTTTTATATATATGCATATATATATATAATAAGAGCTATGGATACCAAGCTACATGGACCATATATATAGTTAAATGGGTAAAACTATTTTAAAAGTTTGACTCTGTACTTTCAGACATCGTTTTCTCAGTGATATTTTTTAACTTTTAATTTTTTTATTTTAAAGATGTGGGGCACAATTCAGGGTCAGGTATGTTCATTATCAGGTACCCTTGTTGATGAGGTGTGCCCCCACCTCCTTCCCCAGGCAGACTCCCACTACTGCTAGTCCTGCTTCCCCGCTCCCCTCCTGGCAGTTTCCCACTACTGCCAATCCTTTTCTTATAGTATTACTATAATTGTTCAAGGTCCACCTATGAGTGAGAACATGTGATACTCAGTTCTTCGCTTCTGTGAAAGATCACTCAGTATTTTTTTTAATAGAGGGTTTCTTTAAGATAGCATTATTATAAACATGAATAAAATAATCAAAATGTCTTTGTGAGAAATTTGACTTACTGAAAATGAGATTTTTTCTATCTATAAATGGGGAGAATAGCACTTACCCTACATACTTGACAGAATTCATTTGAAGGCCAAGGAGATGTAAGAATGCAGATGACTTAAAAATACTGCTATGTAGAGATCCCATATCTGTAACATCAATAATCTCAAGACCATATAAGCATGAAAAAACTGCCTGTTTTAATGGAAAGACTACCATTAAATAAGTATCCTTTCTGAAATCACTATGATATTGCACATGTTTAAATAGTACTTTACTTCACCAAATCAATTTTTATATATTTTTTAGATTAAAAATCTAAGAAGCTTTCTAGCTTTCATTTCTGTCAAGATTTCTAGTCCACATGAGTTTAAAATACTTACAAATAGAGCTCAACTGCTTGAAACACATATTATCTGAATTACAAGGAAATCAGATCAACAGGGTTAGTGGTAGACGTAATTTTTAAACATGGAATATGGGTTTAGCATTCTTCAAACTATGTTCTTCATATCTCTGACTTCCATGGAAGCACTAAAAGCTGATACAGTGGTAGAGGGGGATCCAAAAAGAACTTTTGATCCTTCACTCCAGTCTTAGTAGTTTTATTATTTGCTTAATATATAGCAACTTTTCTCAAAATAATTCTTTTTAAAGAAAAGTTTCTTGTTCTGTGTTCTTCTCCTTGTTTCCTCATATAGTGACTCCCCTCCAAAAAAAAAAAAAAAAAAAAAGTTTGAAAAGCTCTGTTGTAGAGAAAAACACTTATTTTCTACCATGGATATTAATCGCACTAAAGCAGTTGACTCATGTAATGGTGGAGTTATAGCATTAAAAAATTTTTTAAAATACATATTTTTAAAAATACATATTTATTTTTATATGTTTAAACTTCAGTCACCTTCAAAGTACTCTCCATTTGATGCAATCCACCTATCAAGACACTTTTTCAACTGCTAAAAACAATTTTTTTTTCACCTCTTCCACATCAGCAAAATGTTTCCCTTTGAGGACTATTTTCATCTGGGGAAACAAAAAACAAAAGTTGCTTGGAGCAAGATTGGTTGAATAGAGAGAGTGAGGCATGGAGATGATGCCATTTTTGGTTAAAAACTGTTGAACACTCAGTTTATTGTGGGAAGGTGTACTCATAAATCACCTATCATGAAATAGGAAAATGGGTTGAAAGAATCTTCAGGGGAAAAATGTCAATGAAGTGGAATGCATCCTCTCACAACAACGCTAGCTTGTACACTGATGCTGATGGGTTCCTACAACACGTACCTAGTGGGGTAAGTCTGTACTACAAAGGGCTCACTCTCCAAAAAGATAATTCCAGTTTATTTTGGGTCTCCCTTTGTACACATTATTGTCCTATAAAACCAGATCTTCAGGAGTTAGGAGTCTGGTAGAAGGGACAGATATTTAATAAGTAATTATTGAAATGTGTTGAATTCTATGAAAGAAACATACATAAAAGAACATTGTGAGAACATAAGGGAGAACCTGACTCTATCTGGGAAAAGCTAGAAAGACTTCATGGAATGGGTGATATTTGGATTAAGTTACAAAGAATCAGAGAACAATTTCCAGTGCTAACAAGTATAAATGGAAATCTACAGGCAGAAAAGGAGCCAATGCAAAATATGGCAATGTGAAATATTTTGACCTATTTGAGCAACTACAAAAATTGAAATTTGGGAAATAAAGAGTGTTCCCAAAGATGATTCCTAAATGTATGAATGCTGATAAATGCATACAATAGAATACTACTCACCTACTAGCTTTCACAAATAATTTAAACATAAGAAAATCATCCCTATTAAATTATAAATGAAGGTAGGAGAAATGACTAATTTGCTGTATGACAAAATGAAAACTAATTTTAAAAATATGCATTGGATTTATCAAATGAGCATGAATATTCCTTCCAGTTTTATGCTTATGTAATTCTGTTAAGTTGAAGTCAAAAGTATCCTAAGTTGGTAGAAATAATTCTTTTGAATATATCATAAAAATGTGTGTTTGGGGTAGCCCCCTCAGGTCCCCTCCCACTGTGGAAACTTTTCTGTCCTCTCAATAAATCCTGCTTTTTTTTTTTTTTTTTTAAAAAAAAGCGTGTTTGATAAAAATGTTGTGCTTTCTTTTGCTTTCTAAAGATCTATTATTTGTATATTTTTGTATGATGTTAAAAATAAGTTTTTCAAATACTTGTATGTTACCACATACACAAATATCTGGTGTTTAAAAGGGTTATGTATTGTTCGTTTATGTTTTGCTTTGTTGGCTTTGCATTACTTTTTATTGGAATGTTTCAGGATTATGTAGCTGTAGTCAAGGTCTTTATTTATTTTGTTCTATTCAGCATAACCGCTTACTTTATCACTGATAATTGCACAACCCTCACTCGGTTCTCCAACACTCTTTTAGTGAAGTATGAATGCCTATTGTTTGCCACCACTGTTACTCCTCTGATGTGAAGGCCACCTGTCATAGAAAAGAGTTACCATGCTCCAGTGAGGCACATAAGATGTTTTAAAATATATTCTAAGATTTATTTAATAGGTTTGACCTTTCCAGAAATTGTCCTTATCCATCATTATAGTACATGATCAATCATTTCATACTTCATCATCTATAAAACAAGCATTAATAACATGAGAAAGAGTTTACATTCTATTTTTCTCTAGAGAGCTTTACCAAAACAGTTTGGACAGCTCTGCTAATTAAGGATGAGAAACTAAAAAATATTGACCAATCTGATTATTGTAATCAGGGGTGGGGTCTTAACTGAATTTTCTCTGAATCTGTACTTTACTTTAGATGTTAGGGTTACAAAAAGTGAGTTCAATAATTTTTCTTTAGCTAAAACTTGTGTCTGTTTGAACAAATATGCCTTGAGTTCTTAGTTTCTCACTTATTTCCCCAATATCTTGGTTAGTTTAAAAGTTTGATAATAGTATTTATTTTCTTCCTCCTTTTTTTTTTTTTTTTTGAGTAGGTGTCGCACTCTGTTGCCTAGGTTGGAGTGCAGTGGCACACTCTTGCCCACCACAGCCTCAACCTGCTAGACGCAGGTGATCCTTATGCCTCAGTCTTCCAAGTAGTTGGAACCACAGGCATGTGCCACCACGCCCAGCTAATTTTTTGATTTATTGCAGAGACGCGGTCTCACCAAGTTGCCCAGCCTGGTCTCAAGCCCTTGGACTCAGGTAATCCTCTTGTCTCTGCCTCCTAAAGTGCGGGGATTACAGACCTGAGTCATCGTGCCTGGCCGATTATTTTTCAAATACATAAAATAAACAGGTGCAGGAATTATTACTGAACTACCTGTATGCTATGACTATATGTTGCCAAAAATTTACCTGTTTAAAGGTTGACTTTATTATTTTTGGCCATCACTACAGTATCACTCCAAACACTGGATAAACTTTTGTAAGTTGCCTACTTTGTGAGTCTATATTTAAAGTGAATACTTCTAATTCATAACTTTTGCATTAGGTACTTTACCCAAATTAACATTTGGTCAATTAAATACAAATGTATAAAGAAATAAAAGAGGTTTCCATAGCCTCAAAATGGTAGGACCACTACTTGAGCAAATTCTGGTTTCACCTTTTCAGTACAATTTATAGCCATATCTATTGGAATATAAAGTACTTTTTTCTACCAGTCAGTGTATGAGCTCACTAAACTAGTTAGATTAATAAATGTCAGAAGAAAGTCTAAGGTGTTTTATTATATCTCTACTATTCTGATTTTAAACTACTAGAAGAGCAATGAATGGAGTGACAGAACTGATAGTTCTGTTTTTAATATAAAACAAATATCAAAAAGCAAACTCAACTCTTTGCTATTCTCTATAGTAATATCAAATAAAGTGAGGGATAAAATTGGAGGAGGGACTACTGCAGAAGTAAAGACAGCATGTGTCTATTCCATCTGAGTTACTGATGACAAAATATGATGTAAAGGTTTACTTTCTAATGTTATTTTTAAAATAATGGGCATATTTAGCTATGTGGGTCTTTAAAATTACAATTTAAGGATACAAGTAATCTTCCACTTAAGGATCTGAATGAACTACATACGGCTCAAAAGCAGAGCAAGCCGGGCTCAGTGGCTCAGCCTGTAATCCCACGCCTTTGGGAGGCTGAGGTGAGTGGATTGACTGAGCCCGCGGGTTCGAGACCCGCCTGGGCAGCGAGACCTCATCTCTACAATAAATCAAAAAATCAGCCGGGCGTGGTAGCGC
>NW_007259470.1:697786-780439 GCF_000164805.1 Carlito syrichta
ATCCAGGAGCCCAGCAGGTCGAGGCTGCGGTGGCCGGGAGCGGCCACTGCACTCCAGTCTGGGCGACAGAGTGAGACTCCAACTCCAAAAAAAAAAAGAGCAGAGCAGATCCCACTCTGCTGAATCTCTGCTAATAATCTATTATGTTTTTAACACCTAAGTTTTATATAGTTAAATTTTATAAAGTAATCACAACACTTATGTTTTTATCAACCTGCTTATCTACAATAAATATTTATTCTGGATCTCCATTTGTACAAATCAATAGGCTAGAGATTTTCAGTATCTAGCAAAGATAATGATTTCCTATGCATTATGGCTACTTTAGAATCTAGATTATCCCTGTAAAATGCCTAAATATGTGAAAGAGAAATAAAAACAACTACAACTAGAAAATAAAATGTTCATCCAGATGTTGGCCCTACATGATAACAAATATTTGAAAACATCTGGATGACAAGATCTTTCACTTTTTATATAGAAGTGTAATCACAGCTATAATCACACATGTTAATCTGTCTATAATTGAATAAATTCTGAAATACATTCACCAGATAGTGAAACTTCATATATGACCTTGAAAACCTTATCCGTTTTTACAGACATTGTCTTTGCTCCAAGGTGATTTATTTGGTATGCTTTTGACTTCTCATCTTATAATATAATCAATTAGAAAATAACCTTCTAATAACTCCATATTCACTGCCACACAAACTAATATGAGAATTCAGCTTTGCTCACAACACATTCACCAAACCAGATAAATAATAAAGAACAAAGAATGAGAATATGATTGATGCTAAGTGGATGAAACAGCTGTGAAATGTAAGATATCCCATAGAGATACACCTGAATCCATATCAATCATAAGTTTTTCCTTCTATAATTTGGTTATGTAAAAACAAAATTCCTCACTTCAGTAGTTTTTTCATTAGCATTCTATTAAACTTGTATAGTGTTAATTAAGAATGTTGGTTCTCGATATGATGCATGTTATAATTTGAGAAGATTTTGTGTAATTGAAATTTAGACAGAGAATACTGTTCCATTTTTAAACAAGTAAACTAGTACTTAGAGAAGGTCAAAAAACTAACTTGATATTTAGTACCAGTGAGTCATATTCCAAAATTTGAACTCATTTTTTCCCCAAGCCCTTTACTCTTTATATTACATTGTTTCCAGAAAATAGCTGAATGTTAGACTATTTAAAAATAGAATACTAATATTACCTGGAACATCATAATTTATTTAGTTAAAATAAAAATACAATTCAAAATTCAAAACACGGTCTAAATAAGCAATGAAAATATTTTTTTAAATTGGTTTTGGATATGAATAGAAAAGAACAATAGAAAAAAAAACAGCCTTCTCTTCAACTCTCTCAGGGCGTATGGAAAATTGCCCTCTTATAAAAACAGTAAAGTATAAATACCATATAGGTATGCTAAATAACAATAAATTAGTGATCTTTAGACAAGTTCATAAAAAGTAGAAGTAATATACTTAGTTCACTGAACTTAAAATCTCTTTGAGTGTTGTTTTCATCTAATCACTTAAAAGCCCGTGAAGATTTCAAAGAACTAAATCTACATACTTTTCTAAAACTTTAAATTTTAATCTTAAAATATCCAAATTTTTTTTAACTTATGAATTCACATTATAGTAAGTGCCCTAGATATGAATGAGTTCTGTTCTGAGAGAGCGCTCATAAGTCCTATTTGTTAATAAGTCCAACAAAGTTAGCCTAGGTATTCAACTAACATAGTAGGCTATATAGTACTGTACTGTAAGAGGTTTATAGGACTTTTCACAGAAATAAGACAAAAAACAAACAAAAAATAAACATTTTAAATTTTGCAGTACCTTGAAAATTACAGTAGTACAATATAGTACAAGAGTAAGCATACAGGGACTGGTATTAAATGAACAGGCAGGCAAGAAGAGTTACTGACTGAAGAAGGAAGGGGAGGTGGGAGATGGTAGAAGTAGAAATGAAGGATATTAGAGGATTATTAGCAATAGGAGACAGAGGACAAGCTGCAGTTTCACTCATGCCTAACATTGATGGCAGAGGTTCTGGTTCCTTGCTGGATTCAATTCTATCTACCCTCTTGAAGAAACAATTCAGTGATGTCAGGGTAGTACCTCTCTTTTTCTCATCATAATTGACATGGTAGCACTGGATTGCATTCTGAATGTCTGCTGGAACCTTTGTGTACCATCCTACATTTAGGTCTTGTGCCTCAAAAACACAAAAACAGTGCCTCCTCAAATAAAGACAATCTCCTTTCTGTTTTCTGCATCATGAATCTCTTTGGTTCTTTAGTTACTATTCCTCTTGTCTCTCTTTTTCCTTTCTCTGGGCCTCCAATTCCATCAGGTCTTCATTAGTAAGCTCCTTGTGGTACACAGCAAGGAGTTCAGTGAAGTTGCCCTCTTGCAGATCTAACTCCAGCTTCTCACTGAGGATCACTAAGTTGCTGAAGGCCTCTTTGGATGCCTCCTCTACCTTCTCAAATCTGTGAAAATCTTGAATAAACTGTGGGCAAAGGTTCTTCCAAATTCCATTCCTGGGGGCAGCCATAACCTCACATCCAACAAAGTTAATGATTTTTATGATATTGTAGACGTTATAGTCCTTCCAAAATTGTTGCAAGGTTGTGGCTGATGCATCATTCACTTTACTGCCTGACAAAAAGTGTAATGTAAATAAAATTTCATGAAAATATCTATAACTCTCTGGTCCATAATTTGGGTAAGCAATGTAGTATTAATATTTGGAGGCATTAGCCAGGCTCGGTGGCTCAGCCTGTAATCCCGCACCTTTGGGAGGCTGAGGTGAGTGGATTGCCTGAGCCTGCGGGTTTGAGACCTGCCTGGGCAGCGAGACCTCATCTCTACAATAAATAAAAAAATCAGCTGGGCATGGTAGTGCATGCCTGTAATTCCAGCTACTTGGAAAGGCTGAGATGGAAGGATCGCCGGAACCCAGCAGGTCGAGGCTGCGGTGGCCGGGAGCGGCCACTGCACTCCAGTCTGGGTGACAGAGTGAGACTCCAACTCAAAAAAATATATATATATATTTGGAGGCAAATTAACTACTTTGACATTGGGATGAAAGTTGTCCGTGAATTGGGGGATGGCTTGGAGCAATGTTGAACAACAAAATAATGTTGAATGGGATGTCCTTCTCCATGCAATATTTCTCCACCTCTGGGATAAAGTGCTGAGAAACCTAGTCCTGGAAAAATGACCTGTGTAAGCCCAACTTTGGGGTTACTCATCCACACAATAGGAAGAGAGCCCTTGGTTAGGTTTTCAAGGGTTCTTGGTTTCTCTGAATGATAAACTAAGAGAGACTTTAGCTTCATATTGCCAGAAGCATTGCCACAAAACAACAGAGTTAGCTTATCCTTTGCTGCTTTATAGCCTGACATCAACTTTTCCTCCTTATTAATGTAACTTCAGCCTGGCATTCTCTTCCAGTGCATTCCTGTCTCATTAACATTAATAACCTGCTCCAGCAGATACATGCCTTCATCAATAATTTCTTGGAGCATTTCAGGAAATTCGCGGGCAGCTAACATATCCACACTTGCTGCCTTGCCACTTACTTTTACATTGTAAAGCTTGGTTCTGGCCTTGAACCAATAAATCCAGCCATGGCTGGCATTAAAAGAAGTACCCTCTGATTCTTTGCTGTGTTTCTTCTTTAAGTCTTCACAAAGGCTTTTAGTTTTCTCTTGAATCAGCATTTAGCTGGGTGGGACCCAACGCTGATGCTAATGCTGCACTACACACTAAGAAGTTTTTCTATCTCCCCCATCACTTTTTCCAGGCTTCTTCAATATTATTGTCAACAATATCAACACAGCAGATATGTTCTATGATCTTGTTCTTGTTCTTTAGAATTGTGCCAATGGTTGGACAATTTATGGTACAAGAATGAGCAATGTCTACCATTTTTTGCCTTGCTCTTCTTTCTAAATTATTTTCACTTTTGTTTCCATATGTATTGCTTTGTACTTCTTTGCAGTACCAGCTACATCACTGCTGCTTTTACACTTGTTCCAGACATCCTGGACTTGAAATAAAGAAATTGTACTACTGTGCTCTATACAATAACACACAGTAAAGGACACAAAAGCACAGTCACATGTAGTGGATGCACTCATGTGAATGTACACCAGAAATGTGAACTAACTTACGTTATTGGACATACACGAACGTTCGCATCTTTGAAGTTCACAACTTGAGGGTTTGTATGTAGAAAACTTAGCATGACTTTCTAGTTCCAATACTATTACTTCATTATGGACATATATGCCGGTCAAACAGAAAGTTGTTTCAGCTTAATACAACTAGCTTGTAAAGGCTAGGATCTGAAGATTTCCCCGGAAGGTAAGAAAACTGAGTGACATTTGAGAAGTCTCACAGCTCCAAAAATCTAGCACAAGCCAGAAATTCAGAAGGGACAAAAGTCTACAGGACAAAAGCTTATGTAGGTAGGAAGGAGTGAATAAATTTTATACTAAATTATAGGTCAGAGAGTCAGGTACTAAAATATAAAGTGTCCACAACCCAAACTATCCAAATAATTAATATTTGGATAAACTAAACTATCCAAATAACTAATATTTGGATAAATTAAACTATCCAAATAATTAATATTTGGATAAACTATCCAAATAAATCAGAGACAAGGGGAAAGTCTAGAGAAGATAGATTTTAATCAATAAAAAAGATTAAACTGACTCATAATAGGTGTCAACTTTAAAAGCTAGCATTTTATTTATAGCTTTAATATTGGTTTGTAGATGGTATTTATAGGTCAAACAATAACTTTTTTCAATGACTACAGTGTGCCATCTTAGTAACTCTAGTTGTTTTAAGTTGATGCTGACAAAATGACCATTTCAAACTCTGATTAGAGGGCAAATGATATCTTGATGGAATGAATCTTATCCTTCTGAGGTTGGGCAAGAACAGTCTTTTTTTAATAAGATTGCTCATCTCTCCAGAATTTTGGTATATAGCTAACATAACTTTTGTTATTTAAAATTACTTTTTAATTTTGTAATTGCAAGTTTGATTTATGTCATCAATATTTCTAATCCATTTAAAATTTTGTAATTAAAAATCTATGGGTGTCAGACAAGACTAATTACTGAAGCAATAGTGAATATATCTAGCATAGATGGGCCTCTTATAAGATAGCATAACAGGATCAGGGCTAGTTTCAAACAATGAATAAAGGACAAATCCCAACTCTAAAAGAATCATTGACATATTCTAGAAACATCACTGAAATGTTTTTTTGAATGTAAAATAGAAGGAAGTTGATAATTTTGGATACAGAATACTCAAATAAACACTATTCATTTGCATTCGTGGTGGGTAGCATGGGGTATAGAAACTTGAGAGCCTGGGAGATCTTGGATCAAATTCCAGTCCCATTAGTTAGAGTGAGTCATTTAATCTCCTTGAGTCTCAGAGACTCCATCTTTAAAAAGGAGATAATGATTTCTTCTTTGCAAGCCTACCAGAAAAATAAAATTAGATCATTTACTTAAAAGTTTTAGCACAATGTCTAGCACAGAACTTTTAGCACATACTAGCTGTTTTGCCAAGTGATAGAAAATGTAAGCATATTTGTGACTGAATGTATAAGAAATATTGTTTCTGAGAGAGTACAGATTCAAATCTCCAAAAAAATGCATTTTAATTCAAATATCCATACTAATGCATTTTAAAATCCATAAATGCATTTCTTAAGATGGAAATATTTTATTTTTATGTATGATACAAGAATTAAAACAACATAGAGATAATGTTCCAGTGCTAAATATAGCAATTTCCTTATTGTTTCAAAACTTCAAATATTTTATTAAAATACATTTGAATATTGCATGTAAGTACTCATACTGTATTTGTACTTTTTGTATTTTAAATCAGAATTTTCAAAACAGTTTTTGCACAAATAGCTTAGTTACACCCACAAATCACTGAATCTGTTTAGCATCTTTTGAAGAGGTGTAATTTTTTGAAAAATGTGACATTTGTTTTTGTGCCAGTACATTTGTCAACATTAGTGTAATTAGCTCAAGTTTCATCAACTAGCTTGTGCAATCTGTTCAGAATGCAACTTTGAATTTTGAATAGTCTTAGAAACTCCAGTTAGAGTTTAAACCTATGGGATGTAATTTATTATATGGTTAAAAAATAACTTTTAATAAAGTCAGCATTATTTTTAAAAATTCATATCGCATAATATAGAAAGAAGTATCAGAAGGTTTTAGTATTGATAAAAATTTTAGGAAAGTATTACAAAATAATCTCCCTTAAACTCCCATTTACCAAGAAAGATTATTTTGTTACATAGCAAATAACCACTCAGTGTGCTATTAGTACCTTTGTTTTAAGTGTAAGAATAGTTCAACTTAGCTTAAGTCAGAAGAAAGGAACAAAGACATCAACAATTATATTCCTTATTGATAGGAATTTGTCCATAAGGCAGTAGAAGAAAAGGTTTAGAAAAAAACTTTAAATAATTATTTTATCAAAATAAATTTTTTGAGATAGATTAAAGTAAGATTTTACCTATTTACATTGTTGGCACAGATGGTCTTATATTCAGAACAGAAACTTTGGAAAGTGTGAGAGAAAAGCTTATTCTGGTTTTCCTGAGCCAATATAGAATATGCTTGGAGCAAAAACTATATTTAAGAAACAAAGAATGAAGGAACAATCTCTAAAAATGAAAAATTATGGTGTGTCACTATTTTGTCTAACAAATAGATGTTCTCTTAGGTTCAATGACTAAATCAAATCAAGGCAGTACCCAACACATATTTGCTGTGAACTTGTTTATAAAGATACACACACACACACACACACACACACACACACACACACACACACACACACACCGAGGTCTTTGTTTTCAAGGAGTTTATGCAAGAGTAGGGGAGAATGATAGACATGTAATGAAGAAAAAATGTGTTTTATCATCAATAAAGTCCAAATTATATAATACAAAAATTGCAACCGGATCAGAGAAGCGACAACTCATTTCAACCCATTGGTTGAAATGCATCTTTGAGAATTTCAGGTGAATGTCATGAGGAAAAATATATTGGTAACAAAATACAAGAGGCTAAATTCTGTAAACTTGTGGGAGTGAGGCAGAGAAAGGTGTTCAATGTATTCATTTACTAATTATTAAATAAACTTTGATAACCTGCTAGTTTTCTGGCCCCATGTGTATTTTTGGCAGTAGAGATGACTGGCTTAGATTTAGTCTTTGAAATAGTTAAACTACTAAGACATGGAGATATATTGTGAATGTCCACACCATGCCAATAAGAAAAATAAATTTCAAAAAAATAAGAATATACAAAAACAATTGCATAAGGCTAATGTTTTTAGAGTAGTGAAAACACCTTGTAGGTAAAAGATTATGGAAGAGGTAGCATCGGGACATCCTTGAATGATAGGTAGAATTTAGCTATGGAGAAGTCAAGTGGTGACACATGTTAGTCCCCAGTTTGTCATTACCAGATTCTAATCAATCACTTTTATCAATCTTTTGCCCCAATATGAATGTAAGAAAATGAGGATTTATTTTGTATTACAAAATGAATTATAAAGAAATTACTGAACACTATATCATAAAAGTGATGAATGTTGCATGTTGACTAAAAGTGGTGAAAGTAGATAGCTTTTTTTTTTACAGACATTAAGAGAAAAATTCAGTTTTACAACTTAATATTATGTTGACTGTATTGTATAGATACCTTTCATCAGGTTGAGGTTGAGAGAGTGCCCTTCTATTCCTAATTTGCTAATAATTTTTAACTAAGAATGGAAGTTGTAATTTTTCAATTGCTTTCTAGCACGTTGAGATAATAATGTACTTTAAATTTTCAATATAATGGAATATACTGATTGATTTTTGAATATTGAGTCAGTCTTATATTTACTGGGTAAACTCCACTTGGTCAAACACAATATTCTTTTTATCTATAGGTTGATTTTATTTGATAATTATTTGTTGAGGATTTTTGTTTCTATGTTTATGAAAGACATTGGCTTATAGTTTTTTGTTTGTTTAGTTTGATTTTGTACTGTCTCTGTCTCAGGGTAATTCTAGCATTATAAAATGAGATGGGAGATGTTTTCTATTCTTCCTCATCTGTTATTAGAAGGAATGTTGTGGAATTGGTGTTATTTATTTTCTAAATGTTTAGTAGAATTCATCAGTGAAGTAACATGTACATGGATAATTATTTCTGGAAGATTTTAGCTACAAACTCAATTTATTTAATAGCTATAAGACTTCAAATTATATATTTATCTTGAATAAATTTTAATAGATGTGATTTTTGAGGAGTTGGTCTGTTTTAGCTATATTGTAATATATATGCATAGAATTATTTGTAATATTTTTTACGATAGTGATTTTTTACTATAGTTTTTAAAATAGTACCTTGTGGCCTGTATTAATATTCTTATTGTCCTTTTAATAACATCACTTTGGAATCTGTGGTGATAGTTCTTTCACTTTCACTCCTGACATGAATAATTTTTTTTGTTAATATTGCCAGTAGTTTACCAGTTTCACTGCTCTTTGCAAATAACCAATCTTTTAAAAAACTGATTTTGTTGTGCCTTTGTTCCAATTTTATTGTTTAAAATTATTGATCATCTTATATTTATTATTTTCTTTCTTCTTCATTGATATTAAGTTGTCCTTTATTTTCTAGTTTCTCAAGATGTTATCTTATATTATTAATTTGAAATTATTGATATAGTATAGGCATTCAAAGCTACAAATTCTCTCTGAGTACTTCTACAGTTGTATCACACAAATTTTAACATGTTGCATTTCTATGTTTATTTTCATTAAATTATTTTCTGATACTTCCTCTTTTTGCCCATTTTTTAGGGCCCTATTGTTGACTTCCCAAATTGTTGTCATTCTATTATTAATGTTTAGTTTAATTCCAATATACTCAAAGATCATTTTTTTACTTCAAGTCTTTTTATTATGCTAATGTTAGTCTCATGACCAAGGATGTGGTCTAGCAGGTTGAATTTTCCATTTGCACTCGAAAAGAATGTATAATATGATGTTGAGTGTTCTATAAATGTCAATTATAGTCAGTCAGTTGATGTTGCTCAGTTTTTCCATACAATCGTTGATTCTTTTCTACTAGTGTTATCTCTTACTGAAGAATGAATTTTGAGGTGTCCTACTATAATTGTGAATTTTTCTATTTCTCCTTTCAGCTCTGTCAACTTCTGTTTCATGTATTTTGAAACTCTGTTGTTAGGTAAATACATTTTTAATATTGTAACATATTTTTAGATAATTGAAACTTCATTCAATATGTAGTGTCCCTATGTCTGTCGCTATCATTGGTAAATTTATTTACTCAATTCATCTTTGATAATGATATAGCCTGTCCAGCTTTCCTTTTATTAGTCTTTGCATTGTATATTCTTTTCTATCAGTTTACATTCTTTTTTTTTTTTTGAGTTGGAGTCTCACTCTGTCGCCCAGACTGGAGTGCAGTGGCTGCTCCTGGCCGCCACATCTTCGACCTGCTGGGCTCCGGCACCTCAGCCTTCCAAGTAGCCGGGACTACAGGCGTGCATTACCACAACTGGCTAATTTTTGATTTATGGTAGAGATGAGGTCTCGCCAAGTTGCTCAGGCGGGTCTCGAATCCGCGGTCTCAGGCAATCCACTCACCTCAGCCTCCCAAAGGCGTGGGATAACAGGCTGAGCCACCGAGTCCGGCTAGTTTACATTCTTAATAAACATTTCTTTTACTGTAATCAGAACACTTAACATGAGATATATCCTCTTAACACATTTGTAAGAGTTCAACACATTTTTTGTACAATGTTATACAATAGATCTAGAGCTTATTCATCTTGCTTAACTGAAATGTTATGTCCTTTGATTAGTAACGTATAATTTTCTCCTTCTCTCATTTCCTGGAAAACACCATTCCACTGTTTATTCTATAAATTTGACTATTTTATATACCTCATTTAGGTAGAATTATGCAGTATTCATCTTTCTATGACTGACACATTTTACTATGCATAATATCCTCAAGGTTTATCCATATTATCACATGTCACAGAAATGTATTATCTTTAAAGATTTAATAATATTTTATTATATGTGTATACCATATTGTCTTTATCCATTCATCTGTTGATAGACAGTTAGATTGGTTCTCATCAGGCTATTGCTATTGTAATAGTACAGCAATTAAAATAGGAATGCTAATATCTCTTTTTATATTCTAATTTCAATTCTTTTGTATAAATACTCAGATGTGGGATTGCTGGCTCTTATGTGCTATGGTTTGGATATAATTTGTGCCTAACAAATCTCATGTTGCAATTTAATTTCCAGTGTGGCAATGGTGAGAAGTATTCACCAGTGGGAGGTATTTGGGTCATGGGAGGCAGATCTCTCTATAACCTGTGATAAATAAATCAATGTCCCCCCTCAGAAATGAGTGAATTCTCAATCTGATAGTTTCCATTAGAGATAGTTGGTAAAAAAGAGCCTGTCACCTTTCCTCTCTCTCTTGCAACTGCTCTCACCGTGTGATCTCTGCACAACCTGTTGCCCCCTCATCTTTCACCATGATTGGAAGCAACCCAAAACTTCAACTTTCCAACTATCCATGATAATGAGTGAAAAAGGCTTTTATGAACCACTCATCCTCAAGTATTCCTTTATAGTAACACTTAAACAAAGACAATATGATGTATTTTTCATATTTTGAGAAACCTTCATACTGTTTTTTACAGTGGCTGTACCATTTTGCATTTCCACCATCAATGTACAAGGTTTCCAATTTTTCCACATTCTTGTCAACACCTGTTGCCTTTTATTGATATATTTATTTTTAAAATAGTCATCTTGACAAGTGCAAGGTGATATCTCATTGTGGATTTGATTTGCATTTCTTAAGATAATTAGTGATGTTCAGCACCTTTTCATATACCTGTTGGCCACTTGTGTGTCTCTTTGGAAAGATGTTTCTTAAGATGTTAGCTCATTTTTAAAACATCAGGTTATTATCTTTTTATTATTGAGTTGTAATTTTTTTTTTTTACAAATTTAGGACACTAACCTCTTGTCAGATCTATGATTTGCGAATACTTTCTCTCATTTCATGGGTTGTCTATTTAGTCTGTTGACTCTTTTGTTGTGCAAAAGCATTTTAGTTTGATTAGTTCCACTTGTTAATTTTTGTATTTGTTTTCTGATGTGATATCCAGAAATTATTGACAAAACAAATATCAATGTGATTTTTTTCCATTGTTCTAAAAGTTTTTAGGTTTTATGTTGAAATCTTTGATCCATTTTAAATTATTTTTGTGTATGGTATAACATAGTTGTTTAATTTCAGTGCTTTGCATGTGTATTCCAGTTTTCTCAACTATTTGAAGAGGCTGTTCTTTCCCTATTATATATTATTGACATGTTTTAGATAACCAGTAGACTATGTTATGGATTTATTTCTGGATTTTCTGTTCATTCCATTGATCTATATATTGTTTTATTTTTAACCTACTTATAACCTCATAATTTTAACAAAAATCCAATCTGACAATCTATGTCTTTTAGTGATATGTTTAGACCATTTATACTTAATATTATTGAGATATTTGGAATCAGGCAGATCATTTTATTGTTTTGTGTGTGTGTGTGTGTGTGTGTGTGTGTGTTGTCTCCTTTTATTTCTTTTTTTCTTCTTTCTACTTTCTGCTTTCTTTGGTGGTGATTTGAGTATTCTAGCATTTTATTTTTAATTTATCACTTTGATTTTGACAAAAATCTATTTCTATAATTGTTTAAATGATTGCTTCAGGAATTACAAAAGTTCTCTTTTCAAAGGTAATATGGATACAATAATTTGCCATTTCAATTTAAATGCAAAAATGCACTATACTGCCATATCGGCTCCTTTGTTCTCCCCCAGTAATGCAAGTTTTCTGATATATTATATCCACACATGTTGAGAAGCCAATGTGACAATATATTATTTTACTTTCAATCATTGCATAAAACTTAAATAATTCAATGTGAAAAGACAAGTATAGTATATTTGTATTCAGATATTTACCATTTCTGTCTATCTTTCTTAATTTCTAATGATTTGTATTTTTGCTGATATAATTTCCTTTTGTTGAAGAAGTCCCTGTGACATTTTTTTAGAGCATGTTTTCTGACTATGAAGTTCTCTTAGTTTCCTTTTATTAGAACATGTTTGATTTTTCTTTTATTCTTGAGTTATATTTTGAACACAGAATACTGAACACAGAATTTTGGATTTATAGTTGTTTTATATCAACATTTTAAAATTGTGTGCTCACTTTTCTGGGCAATATTATTTAGATTAGAAGCCTACAGTCATTTGAATTACTGCTCAAAATTCTGTTAGGGGTTTTTTGTTTTATTCTGTGTCTTTAGTTTGTAGCCATTTGATTTCAGTTTATCTGGGTATACCTTTTCTTATGTTTATTTTATTTCGAATTTGCTTCACTTCTTGAATCTGCAGGTTTCTGCCTTTTGCTGAACTAGGGATATTTTATGTCATTATTTCTTCAATTTTTCTTCTCCATAACAATTATTAACTTATCTTTCGGGTACTGCAATCACACTAATATTAGATTATTTTGGTGTTGTTCCACAGGCATTTGAGGTCCTATTAAAACATTTTTTGAAATCTTATTTTCCTTCTCTTGTTCACACTGGATGTTTTTTATTGATCTATTTCTATGTTTACTGATTATGTCGTCTGTCACTTTTATTTTGCTATTGAATTTATTTTTGTGGCCTTAATTTTAGCTATTGTGTACTTCAGCTCTGTAATTTCCATTTTGTTTTTTCTTTTATGTCTTTATTTTCTAATACTTTCTATTTTTAATATTTGTTTCAAAAGTGTTTGCAATTATTCTTTCAAGGAATTTTGTAGTACCTATTTTGGGTCTTTGTCAGATAATTTCAACATTATATGTTATCTCATCATTGGCTTCAGTTAATTGTTTTTTTCTCATGTAAATTGACAGCTTTACAATTTTCATAACCTGAATGATTTTGGATTGTATTTTGTACACTTTGAATATTATATAATAAGTTAGGCATTGTTTAGATTCAATGGAGAATGTTGATATTTTTGTTGTTGTAGAGAGCTGATTTAGGTTTAGGCTAAAAGTTTCATACAACATTCTTTCAATTGATGTTCCAACATCAGTCCAGTTTTCAAAGACTTTTTAGTACTGTTCAGATCTGTCCCATTTTTGTGCCATTGAGTGGTCAGTTTGGGACCTGGATAGACAGCTACTCATTAGTTCAGTTGTCTAAGCTTTTTATTTGCTAATTTGTATTAGATTCACAAGTATTCGATTTGGTGGTGACCCCACCCTGAAGTTCATATTTAAACTAATGGAGTTGCTCTTTCAACCTATGCTATCCCCAAGTACTTTTTCTTTTCTAACAATTCTCTTATTTGACAAACAAGGAGTCACTGCTGACTTCTGTAATCACACCATGCTCACAGCCAAGTAGCAGAGACAGATACCCAGAAACAGAGTGTATGTGGGCATGTGTGTATGTGAGAGTTTGTGTGTATGTGAGAGAGAGAGAAAGAGAGAGAACAAAAGAGCAATAGAGTTTTCCCTTGTCTTCATGAACCTAGTCTTACTGAATGAAAATAAAGGTGTTCTATCAGTTAGAATGTGATTTCCTACAGTCTCTTTTTCTCATTATGAGATTGCATGGGAGCTGTGTACAAAAAAATGGAAAAAAAAAAGAAACTGACAATGAAACTTCTTTCTCAGTTTCTCTGAGTTGTAGGAGTTCCCTTACTTGCTCCTCAAAATAGAATATTACTGTATCTCTCTTTCTGTCTGCCCCATATTTCTTAGTTCTTTCTGGGTTCTTAGCTAGGTTGACTTTAGGCAGGGAGATACAAGTGGAAGGAAAAAAAAGGTAAATTTAGTACAGATGTGGTAGTACATTGGATTCTGATGTTCTTCTTCAAACTACCTGTTGTTTTTTTTTTCAGAGTCCTCAATTATTTGTGCTATTTTTCTGTATAGGTTTTAGAGTTGTATTCTTTGGGAGAGAAAGAAAAGCATCTGCTTACTTGACCTTACCTGGAAGTGCAAGCCCCTGATGGGAATGTCAAAAGTTGTTCTAAAAAAGTTTCCAAGTCTAAAATTTTGTACTTAATACTAGATGCTTATACTACTGATAAAAAATATTATTCCATGACATCTAATGATGATGTTTCATTGATTCATTCTTCTGCCACTCATATTCTGACTGTGAGTAGTTCTCTATCTGTTTTGCTTTGAACTTATCATACAGGAATTTCTTCATTACCATTTCATTTTTGCATGCAAGAAATTTCCACTGTGGCAAGGGAACAAGGCCTGTGTGAATACTTTAAATTGTAAACCTCCACCTGCTACATGGGGTAGCTAGAGCCTTTTTAACTAAGCCTACTTAAAGATAACAAGAAGTCTAAAGCAGAGCAGAAAATCACCTATTTATCTCCCATGTATATGTTGTTTACTAATGATAAAATATTGGACATGATTGTGATCGACTTAATGGCATATGGCTTAGAGTTACCATATTGATGAGAACTTTCAGCCTTCCAATGTGAAAGTAGGAACTGTTTCTTTGAGGTGGCAAGAAGCACATGTTCAAATGAAGAGAAGTAAGTTTGATTTACTTTCATAGGAAACTGAATGGAAAGATGATTTGGATTCAGAGCTATGAAATACCTTGAAGATCAGGGTCTGAACTTTTTTTTTTAAAGCCTTTGAGGTTGTTATAAGTATCAGCTAAATGTTTAATTATATGTGAATAACCTTTGATTGTCATAAGTATCAGCTAAGTATTTAAATATATTATGTGAATAAATAAAAACTGTTTATTATTAAAAACAAGAGAACATAGCCATTCTTATGACTGAAGAATGTGATACAACACTAAGCAACATAATGATTTTTGCTGGTAGACTCTCAAATTAATAATCTAAATTATCCAAGAAAAAATATTAGCTAACAGTTAGCTTACTTTTCATAGGTCAGGCACACTTTATATATAGATGAACTGATTCTCATGACAAACTTACAAAAATACAGTTACCTCCAGTTTATATTCTACTTGTTGCCAAATGTTCACCTGTATGACACTCATTTCTGGAAATATGCCCTCATAATTTTCAGGTATATAAAACATTTCAACTATGTAACATGAAGCCCAGTGTAATCTTTATTTTTAAATATCCTAAGAAAAATGGCTTCTAGTCAAATGTCAATATTACATTCAAGTACTCTTTGACTTCTTTGATGTTCACTATTATAATAACATTTTCTAAGTCTTTCATTCCCAATTGTCATTTATAGACATTTCTATTAAGCATACAGGTTCTCACAGGGACAAAGAACTACTCATCCTCGACACTGTCACTCTTTAATGTGCTCTGCATTAATTTAATTATTTATTCTTTGTTACTGAAATAGCTACAACTTTAGCTTTTGTAATGTGGTTCAAAATGTTTAAGTAAAAAATGATTTATATGTTTTAAAGTTAATTTTATGTTAATTTAATATAATACTAGTTGGAGGATTGCAGTCTGAGCTCTCAGAGGAAAATGGAAAGAAGCGAGCTTCAACTTTCTTCAGCCTCTTTAATGATAAATCTTATGTGTCAACTTGACTAGGCTGTAGTGACCCAATTTTTATTCAAGCACCAGTCTAGGTGTTTCTGTGAAGTAGTTTTTAGATGCAATTGATAATTAAATCAGTGGACTTTGATTAGGCAGAGCATTGTCCATAATGTGTACTGGCCTCATCCAATGAGTGAAGATCTAAAGAGAAAAAGACTTTCCTGGAAAAAAAAAAAAAAAATTCTGCCTTCAGGCTTTTTTCAAACTCAAGATTACAGTGTTAATTCTTTCCTGGGTCTCCAGCCTTTCAGACTTAAAATGCCTCACAAAAATGTTTTTTCTGCAAATATCATTGTTAGGAGACTGGAAAAACAAGCTGCATAAAATATAATATACAATATTAGAAAATATTAAAATTTAATTTAAATTCTAATTAAAATTAGAAATATAATATTAAAAAATATACATGTGATAAAGATTTTTATCCAAAATATGCAAAAAAATCTCTTAAAGTTCAATAGTAAAATATCTAATTTAAAAATTGGCAAAAGATCTGAATGTCATGTACAGAAATGGCAAATAAACATATGAAAAAATACCCAATATCATATTTGATTAAAGAATTGCAAATGAGGGGGATTCTGAGAAGATGGCGGCAGAGTCAGTCAGACTGTGCAAGTCCCTATGTGAGTGAGTGAGTTTATGGATGTGCATGACTATGTGCAAGTGGGTGTGTGAGTGGCTTACTGAGTGGAGACTCGGAAGCAAGTGGTCAGGGTTCTTCTGGTGAAGTGGTTGGTGCTGCAGTCACTCTGCTTGGATCCTAGAGCTTACCTGAGCACAGAGACTGAGTGTCATTTTCTGAAATCAACAAAGTTTTTCTTGGGAAGAAGCTACTGGAGTGATTGCCGTTCCCACCACAACAGTGCCAGACTGGACACTGACAGTGAGGGCCGTGGAGGGAATGCAGTGAGGTAGTCAGAGGTAGAGTCCTGAAGAAGCAATGGGGAGGGCTATTAATTGCAGGCAACAGGGAGTGAAGATTCTAACAAATCCAGTTTCAAGTTTCATCTACTAAAAGAGAATATGTAATGTCAGATTCGCAGTCACAAAACCCACCACAAGAGGGAACGCCCCTCTCAAAGAGATAACTAAAGCTGACAAATCTCTACCAAAAAGGTTTTTGGAGTTGTTGTTTGTTTGTTTTGTTTGTATGTTTGTTTTTTCTCTCTTTTTAATTGTTAGATTGTCTCATTTCCTTGCTTTGTTTCTTTACTGGTTGTGTTTCTTTTTCTTTCCTCCTTTCTTTTCTCTTTCTTTGTTCTTTCTGTTTTCTTCTTCTTCTTCTTCTTCTTCTTCATCTTCTTCTTCTTCTCTCTTTCTTCTTTTCATTTTTACTCTCTTTCTTTCCACTCTCTTCTCTCTGATACCCTATCTTGGACTCAGGGGTTACACGAACATACAAATTGTAAGCTCATATTTTTTGAAGATGGAGAGTGAATCCCAGCTGGCCCATTCACCAGATGACAAGTATTGTGACCTGTCAGTAAGTTCTAAATTCTTGTGGCCCCTTTCCCACCCGTAAGTAAGAACTCAAAATTGTAAAGAGGTAACACAATGTTCCACCCCCAAACCTAGTTCATAATTGAATAAACCTAGAGCTCTGACTCAGGAAAGGACAAAAGGTAGAGCAAAATCAGAAGTGATTGCTTCCCCATGTTACAATGAGCAATGAAATTAAAGATAAAGATAAGAAAACTGCTACAAATGAAGAAAAACCAAGAAAAATTACTGGCAACCTCAGAGTCCCAACAGAGTCATTGCCTGAAGTACCAGCTACTGAAGCATGAACAATAGCTATCTCTGAGAACAATGGTTCCCAGAAGGTACTTACAGAGATTAGTGAATATTTGGGTAGAATAAATAAAAATCAAGAAATACAAGGTCTAAAACATAATGAAATTGCAATGTAGTTGGGCAGAATCAAGAAAGCATATTTAGAAATAACAGAAATAAAGAACCTCATCCAAGAAATAAATAGCAAACTGACAAGCATGGGAAGTAGAGTTGACCAAGCAGAAGAAAGAATCCCAGAGCTGGAAGACCAAAGTATGGAATTAGTTAATTAATTATATTAGAAAATATAGAAAATATACTTAAGAAGAAAGAAGAAACTCTCTAAGAGATGTGTGATTTTATCAAGAAGTCAAATGTATGTATAATCTGAGTAACTGAAGTGGAAAGAGAAATGGGAAACACCTTGGAACAGATGTTTCTTGAGATCATTAAAGAAAACATTCTTCATCTAACCAGATAGATGACTGTACAAGCACAAGAGATTCAGAGAACCCCTGTAAGACATCTTATGAGAAGATCAACCCCTAAAAAACATAGTAATGTGCCTTCACAAGGTAGCTATACAAGGAAAAATCTTAAAGACAACAAAGGAAGAAGGTCAGACTACTTAATGGGGAAGAGCAATAAGAATCACTGCAGATTTATCTGCATAAACACTATAAGGTAGAAGGGATCGAACCTCAATCTTTAATGTTCTCAAAGATAAACAATTTCAACCAATAATTTTCTACCCAGCCAAACTAAACTTCACCAGTGACAGAGAGTTAAAATGCTTCCAAAATATCCAGTCCCTAAGAAAATATGCTGCTTCCAGACCTGCTCTACAGGAGACACTTAAAAAGATGTGTGCACAGAAGAATAAAAAAGACTGAAAGACCATATACTTCATGAGATTACAAACAAACACAGAAGCAACAGAACATATAGCACACCCACAAAAAAGAAAAGACATACATATGTTAACACAAAAGCTAGGAAATTAAAAAAAAGCAGCCTTATATGTGCCTTATGATACATAACTCTCGCATTTCAATAATCAACCTGAATGTGAATGGACTAAATGCACCACTGAAAAGACAGAATGGCAAACTGGATTAAAAAAACAAAACAAAACACCACCCAACAATATGCTGTCTCTAGAAAACACATCTCATTACAAACAATACTCATGGACTCAATTTTCAGGTGAACAAATCACAAAAGAAGGCAGGAATCCAGATCTTAATATCAGACAAAGCAATCTTTAAGCTACCAAAAATTGTAAGAGATATGAAGGACACTACATATTGATAAAATAAATATCCATCTAAACATATATGCACCCAATATAGGAGCACCAGCTTTTATAAAGCAGCTACTAAGTAAACTAAAATAAGGTATTGACTCTAATACTATCATACCTGGGGACTTAAATACTCCACTAACAATATTAGATAGTAGTTCATTGAAGGAAAAAAAAATCAATATCAGTAAAGAGATCCAGAACTTTAACTTAATGCTTGATCAAATAGACTTAATAGCTACCTACACTCCACCCAACAACAACAGAATATACATTCTATCCATCACCACATGGAACATACTCCAAGATTGATCATATCCATAGGCTATTAATCAAGCATAGAAAAGCTTCACAAAATCAAAACACTGCCATGCACTTTCTCAGACCACAGCAGAATAAAAATAAATATTACCATAAAAATTCCCCCAAAACTCACAAAGACATGGACACTAAATAGCATGATGTTGAACAACTCCTGGGTCAAACACAGAAATCAAAAGATTCCTGGAAATGAATGAAAACAAAGAAACATCTTACCAAAACCTCTGGGATATCTTGAAATCATTATTAAAAGGGGAATTTATATTTCTATGAGCACATATCAAGAATATAGAAAGATCATAAATTAACAGTCTAACAAATCACCTAAGAGGGCTGGAAAGACAAGACAACCAAATCCCTAACTTCAGCAGAAGAATCCAGATCACCAAAGAAAAATCCAAATATGGGACACAGAAGATAAATATATCATAGGAAAAAAATCATTGAAACAAAATTCTGGTTCTTTGAAAGGATAAACAAGATTGATGAAACCCTGGTATGAATGACTAAGAAAGAGAGAGAAAAAGCCAATATAAACACAATCTTTTATGCAAAAGATCAAGTCACAACTGACCCTGAGGAAATACAAAAAATAATCAGAGATTATTTTCCATACACACATGTATGGAAACCAGTTTGAAAACCTAAGTGAAATGGAGGACTTTCTGACATCATACAACCTTCCAAGGTTGAGGCAAGAAGAAATAAAGACCCTAAATAGACCAATAACAACCTAGTAAATTGATTCCATCATAAGAATATTACCTACAAAAACAAAAACAAACAAACAAACAAAAAAGCCTGGGACCAGCTGTCTTTCCAGCAGAATTCTACAAAACATACAAGGAGGAACTGATATCAGCCCTACTGAAAGTATTCCAGGCAACTGAGAAAGACAAAACCAATCCACAAATCATTTTATGATGGTAGCATCACACTGATACCCAAACCTAGCAAAGATCCAACAAAGAAAGAGAGTACAGGCAAATTTCCTTGATGAACATAGATGCAGCTGTTCTCAACAAGATTCTAGCAAACCAGATCCAACAACACATAACAAAAACCATACCCATGGCCAAAGAGGCTTCATCCCTGGGATGCAGGGGTGGTTCAGCATCTGCAAGACAACAAATGTAATTAAATATATCAGCAGATGTTTTAAAAAAGAACCACATGATTACATCATTAGGTGCAGCAAAAGCTTTCAATAAAATCCAGCATATCTTCTTGGCAAAAACCCTTGAGACCTAGGCATAGAGGGACCATATCTCAAAACAGTAGAGGGACCATACCTTGAAAAGTTCAGTGGTTGTGACTATCAGTCACCCTTATTAATTGTCTACATAATATTTGGTTTAAAAAAAGTTTCTCTGTTCTATAAGTAAGCCAAAATTTGAAGTATTTTGCTGTGAGCAATATAATGGCATTAAATATTATGCACTCTCTGACCTTCTTTGCTAATTGTGTAACCCTTTTTCTACTCTAAAATATAAACTTCCAAAGCTCTGTGTACATAAAACAACTTGTTGAAACACTCTGAGACTTTTTTCCCTTGAACTGTTCATTCCAAACAGTGTGATATCATGTTAAATCTGTGAACTATATATCCAGAAAGAGTTGAGATTAAATGACAACTACACAACTTACTAGTTTTATGACATTTGCCACGTTACTGCTATGAATCTTAACTGTCACTTTTTCCCCTTTATTAGAGTCTTCCTCAGGTTACTCACTTTGAGTATGCCATCTATTTGTCTCTGGGAAACTGACATTTTCCCTGTGTGACCATAATAAATTTTTCAAAACCTGCAAAACTTAATACTTGTCACTCTTACTCCTAGGAAAACACTAAATATTATTTTTTTCATTTCATTACACCTGAAAACTATAAAAGAATAATATTGTAGAAGTCATAAATTTACATATTCTTGTACATTAGCATTGTATGTAATGATTCCTGAGTTCAATGATGTGATGTTATTTGGAACATATTTTCTTGGTGGCTTTCATCAGAGATTCAAAAGTATATTTCCTCCTTCCTGTTTATGCTATGCATGTTGTAGAGATTATTTACCCTAAGGGTGAACTGAAATCATTAAAAAAAATCCATTTTGAACTTTTACTTAATTATTAAATGATAGGTGAATTATTGTGATAGCTGAACATGACTAAATTTTTAACTAATAACTAAGAGATGAATGACTCCTTTATTGACCCAGCTATCTACTATGAGATCAAGTGATATTTTTAATGCAAAGGCTATAATTTAAAATTTAAAAAGGCTATTTCATAACTTTCAAACTGTTACTGCAGTTCTTTTACCCCTCCTTTCTATCTATACCCACTCCTTTGATTATTTCCCTATTCTAGTGTTTTAAATTTTATATCTAAGTTCTTATCAACTTTATAGCATTGTAGATAACTACTGAATCTGTATTTCCACTTAATTGACAGGAAAGCACCTCAGACCCGGAATAATACAACCAAACTCTTATATTAACTCCAAAACATGTTCGCTCTAATATCATTATGACAACCTCATCTTCTTACTAAATTTTACTTTTATCTATTTTCAAAATGCCTAAAGAATAAAACCATTATCTCTACTCTCATTGCAGTATACCCTTGGAGCAGTCTCTCATTTCTGAATTAACACTACAGTCTCCTTACTGGTTCTCCTGTTCCCACTTCAACCTTTTTCTATTTACTCTCAATACAGCAATGAGAATAACTGTGTTAACATTTGAATTAGACCATGCTGTTTTTTGCTCAAATTCCCCCAATAGTTTTCCACCTTACTCTGAGTAGATGATGAACTTGGAGACCTCCTATGATCTATTCTTTTGTTAGCTTTCTGAATGACCCATGCTTCGTCTCCTTGCTCACTCATCTGCTCTATGTTTGTCATTCTTGATGTTCTGGAATATCCCAGGTATGCTTCTGTGGTAGAACCTTTGCATCCTCTTCCTATGTCAAGGATGGCTCCGCTCTTTTTCTCTGTATAGTCACATGGCTTTATGACTTGCTGCTTCATTTCTTCAAACCTGTATTTATACCACTTCAATGTGACCTTTATTGCCTGTTCTTTTTTAAAAATTAAAAACACTCCTGATTTGTCATATTTATTTTTATTTTATGTTTTTTTTTTTTTTTTTTTTGAGTTGGAGTCTCACTCTGTCACCCAGACTGGAGTGCAGTGGCGGCTCCCGGCCCCCGCAGCCTCGACCTGCTGGGCTCCGGCGATCCTTCCACCTCAGCCTTCCGAGTAGCCAGAATTACAGGCGTGCGCTACCACACCCGGCTGATTTTTTGATTTATTGTAGAGATGAGGTCTCGCTGCCCAGGCGGGTCTCGAACCCGCGGGCTCAGGCAATCCACTCACCTCAGCCTCCCAAAGGCGCGGGATTACAGGCTGAGCCACCGAGCCCAGCTTATTTTTATTTTATGTTTGATGTTTTCTTTTTAGTCTTTATTATAAAATCTTCCCTACTATATATTTTTCTAATGTGTACTTGTTTTTAGATATCTGTTTCTATTGAACATTCTCAGATTATAAACTCTGTGGGTAACAAAGATTCTTTTTTTATTACTAATATATCCCCAATATCTAGAACGATGCTTGGCACATCGTTCAGAAGCTCAATATCAGAAACTCAATACACATTTGTTTAATAAATAAATGAATATAGAACATCAGGCACAAAAATCCTAATAAACGATAATCTCATCTTGTCATGCTTAACTATTATTATTATTCTTTTTGAGTTAGGATCTCACTCTGTCTCCCAGGCTGTAGTGCAGAGGCATGATTACAGTTCACTGCAGCCTCAAACTCCTGGGTTCAGGTGATCTTTCTGCCTCAGCTTCCTGAGTAACGGATTACAGGCATGTGCTACCACTCTTGGCCAAATATTATTACTGTTATTGTTATTGTACAGAAAAGGTCTTGCTATGTTGGCCAGGCTGATCTTGAACTCCTTTGCTCAAGCAGTCCTCTTGCCTCGGCCTCCTAAAGTATTGGAATTAGAGGCATGAGTCACCACACTCAGCCACTTGTCATGCTTAATTTTAAACCATTTTCTTTTTACTTCCTGGTCCACCTCTCATAACTTAACTCTTAATCTCATCATGTGAGGATGTCTTGAAGCTTTTGGTAGCAACCTTCAAGATCTTTGACCTTATAATTCCTCTTACTAATTAGTAATAAAAGGCTTGACTCACCTAGGGGGAAAAAGGTAGATCTGCCACTAAATCTTACAATTAATTATCTTATTGGATTTTTTCACCAGTAAGGTATTTCATCTGTCTACAGTTATAATGATGTGCCTATCCTTGATGATATTTACTACTCAAAAAGGCAATCAGTTAACCTGGAATAGCATGGCAAAATTTATCAGAGAAAATATGTTTTCCAGCTCTCTAATCAAGACTGAAATTACAAAATCACACAAAGATGTTGTAGGTTTCATAAAGGTTTAGAAAATTATTTTAGTCAACTTTTATACAGTTATTTATCATATAGTTTAGTATTTTTCCACAAGTCAATATTTTTTAGAGAATATTAGAGAATCATATCCAAATGTGGTGATTACTAGTTGCTAATATGTACTTATTTATGGAATTAATTTGCTCACCATCATTACTGGATTTCATTAGCTTTAACAATTTCTTTCCAGAATTTAATGCTTCTATAAATTAAAACGTTTGTTTTTAAAAGTGCATACCAAGCTATTACAAGCAGATATAAATTAAGGAGATATTTCATGATAAGAAAGTATCATCTTGGTAAACCATTACCACACAGTGGACATCATCAGGTCAAGTTCATTGAATATGTATTTTCTTCATAGGACAAATGCCGAAATGATGCAGAAATAGCCTTCTGCTTATCTGGATAAGAAGAATAAATAAGAATGGGAAAAGTTTCTATAAATAACTTAAGCCAATCTTCTTCCTTCATATGGGAGGAAAATGAGGCCCAGGTAATAAAAGAGATCTAATTTATTGAAAGCAAGACTCCATCATGTTAATATTATTAAACCAAGATACTTTGTATATAGAATACTCAGAAAATACTTGTGTCATTGACTATACAAAACCATAAGTTGGCAATCTGATAAAACTCTGGAATGGCTCATTTGAGGCACCACTAGGACACAAATTCGAGGATGACATCGTGTTATTCTTCAATATCCAGTACCTGTATAGAGCAGGTTACTGCTGTGGCCTGCTTCTCAGTTGGCCTGATTAAGAAGTTGATATTTAAGCAGATAACTGAAAAAAGTAAGATAATTTAACAATGAGTGCAGAAAAAAAAATAGGCAGAAGACACAGCAAAAATCTTGAGACTAGAACATTTCTGGCATGTTTTTGGAATAGCAAGGTGATAATGGACTCTGGACTAGATGGTGTAAGAGGGTGAGGGTAGTAAGAGATGAAACTGAAGGGAAGTGAGACACTGGAAGAGTTGGGGCAGACTGTATTGCATCCCTTAAGTTACTGTAGGATCCTTGCTTTATACTCCGAAAGAGAAGAGACACCTTTGGAGGGTTTGGAATGACTTGATCTGTCGTGGATTTTAAAAGATTTGATTCTAAGGTACTGATTTCTGTCTCCTTAGTCTCTGTAAGAAAAGGATGGATCCTGAAAAGATGAAAAGGGTCTCTGGGCAGGATTATTCAGATATTGTTTTGTTCTTCTTACGCTTATACCTTACCCATGAGGGAAAACTGTGGAATTAGGCTTAGGCTCCAGGGCTTTAGGCACATTCTCAAAGCTAGTTTCTAGTTACATTCTTCTCTGTTTGCCCATTGCAATAACTCCATGGTGGCTATCTTCTCTACTTGCTACTAGTATCAAGAAAGAAACACTGGTGGATTTTCTACCAAATATTTATATGTTTTATCAACTAGCAAGAAAAGGGTGTTCTAATATATGTCTGGGAAATAATTTTTCATGTAAGACAATACATTTGTTTCCTTCTAATGGACCCCCCAATATAACATTAAGTAGTGATTTTTAGTAGTTAAGGATGGTTATCCTTAGACCTGCCACCAATCTTAGGGTATGAGAAATAAATAAATGAATATATCACTACAAACTTTCCCCAAGGTCAAGCAAACAGCATAGTTCTTAACAAGAAAGTATCCACAAAAAAAGCATGTTTGTATTTCATAATAATTTAACTTATGATGCCAGAACTAAACAAATTAACACAAATTGTTTTTAATATTATTTAGGGTTTAACTGAGCTTTTACAACTCACTGAAAAAAAGTGTGCCAACTTATCATCATCATTGATTCTTCTTGACATTTAGGTAGAAGGTCTTACCATTTTAATATGAGATGGTAAGTGATCTATATTGTAGATTTATAGTCACATACTGTAAAAATCTATCAGAAAAGCCAACTCATCACAATTTTAACCTTTGATATTCTGGATGGTTATGTATCAAGAGAATTGACATACTCTGGTAATCTTCCAAATCTGAAAAGAAAGTTTTATAGCCTTCACTATACAGGATAGAATGTGCTGCACTGAATTCCCTGTCACTGGTACTGCACTATCCTGAATTTGACAAATCAAGTACAAAAGATGAGGTCTTATCAACATTTTTGTGGAGAAAGATAACTTTCAGGGATGCTAGTTTAGGCTACATAAATTGGAAGAGTAACTGATTTATATGTCACTCTGTTTTATTTTAAATTTCTTCCAAAAAAAGAAAATTTACATCCATATTACTCAGCAAATAATTGTACATACATTTTTTTCAGCATTTGTCAAAAAATGAAGACAGGTTTTCGTGTTTCTGTCGAATTTATGTCATGTATCTCCACCTACTTCCTGGCCCGACTGCATCATTATTCTATTGAACAAAAATGATTTGGCATAGAAATGCCTTGAAATGTTCATGTGCCAATGAGCAATTTGTATCTTAGTGCACAACTTTTTTTTGCTACTTCTATAATGTATTGGCATTTTTATGTTATTATGCATTTATATTAAATATTTGTGTGCTACCATATAGTATTACAATAAGTATTTGTGAGATATTACATGGTACGATTAAAAATAATATAAAATGTGGGTGTGCTGTAGAAAATACAGAAAACAGCCTGCTAATCGGATTTGTTTATTTACTTCATTGGTTTTGTATCTATTTTTTAAGAGCCACAATCTCATCACTAATACAAATCAAATTTGGTAGCTTTTCCTTTTTTTCGTATTTAAGATCTTTACTTCATGTTAATTTCACTCCAAGAGGCACATTCTGAGGTGGCATCTGTGATACGATGATTTTTGCAGTGAACATGTGTCTGCTTCCTTGTGCTTTGAGAAGGAAAGAGTTTAGCATTCCTCTGTTCATAGATCCATGGCACAGACTGGGTCAGTAAGGGACTTCTGCTGAAATAAAACCTTTTCATTGTGGATAAAGGCATTGTCATATACTAGTACTGTGTAAAAGATCATGATTCATTCTGTGTATAGCATTGTGCCTGTAAAAGAAGAAAGTGAAGCCAACATTTAAAAAATGTAAAACAGCAACAGCAAAACAGTGGGGAGGTTTAAGAAATGGAAATATAGGAGATTCTAGGATCCTTGGTTAAAATCTTTGTGTTCCCTCATGCTGCCTTGGACTTGTTCTTCCTAAGAGTTTCGGTATTTTTTACTGTTCTCTTTAGCTCTGTGCACAACTGTAAAGTCTATCAGTCACATCACAAGCCAGTTAATTTCAATCTGTCACCTGAATCCAAAAAAGTTATGATCAATAAAAATACCAGATATATAATATGCATTCTGTTTTTTTTCTTCTCAAGTATCAAACATCCTCAGTCTTTCTTAACTTCTAAGTTTGCTTAATATTATGTCCAGAATTGGATTTTTGGTCTAAGCATTATAACACGAGTATTTTCTTTGTTATTAAAATAAACTTATGACTATGTAACATTATGCAATGTTGTAGTATTGTTTAATTATTATTTGCCATATTGTGGAACAACTTTTACCAATTAAAAATCATGTTAAATTAGATATTTGTTTATTCTACTATTTCCAGATTGATCTCATAAGATAGAGTCTCAAAAATGGGATTAATGTGTCAAGGAGATAAACATTTTAATGGTTTTAAGTTCCTATTGACAAATTGCTTTCTAAAATAGATGAACTGATTTATTCTCCAACAAGAAGTATTTTCAACATCAAGTAGTATTACTTTTTCAATATTTCTAATTTAGAAAGTGAAAAATGATAACTCATTGATGTTTCCATTTGTGTTTACTTGATTACCAGTGAGGTTAAACATCTTTATATATGTTATACTGTTTAATACATTTGATCTTTGTATAAAATCAAATGCATCCTTAATGAGAAAAAACACTGATATATTCACTTGACATGGATACAAGTTAATAGTTACCTAAAATATAGATGTTAAAAATATCAAACATTTCTCTTTTCTATAGCGGTAATTTTTTAACTTCTGTTTAGACTATAGTGACAGGGAATTATCATGCAAATTTTAAGCAGACTACCTATGCTGGAGATCCTTGAATAAAAATGCATTGTTAAAATAATATCTGACATATGTAGATGAGCTATAATGGTTATTTTTTCAAGAATGAACACAATAAATGCTTTTCAGAGCTCTCTCTTTTAAAATGGGCATCTGAGTACTAAGAAAAGCATCCCTCCCAGTAGCATTTTTTTTAAAAAAATCACTCTCCCTCCAAACAGCAGCATGACTTTTGACACTTTCAGGCAGATTAAAACCTGAAGTCACAGTGGGCAGCCATAAGAATCTAAACACATTGAGCAATGGGTCTCCCCATTGGTGGGAGAAAATTAGCAACTAAAGCCCTTAAAACCCTGGATCAATGATGGTGATGTGCTACAGGGAATTTATGAACAAACTTCTTTCTTTTCTATCTCACAGGGGGCATCAGTAGAGAGTGTGATCCGTTGAAGTCAATAGAAGCCATTGTGAAAATTGTGTGTATATGTGAATTTAAACTGACCTGAGAAATAGCTAAAGGGAATATAAGATATGTGCTAAATCTATGGTAATTGCATAATTGCTTCCTACATTGTTGGGGGAAAAAACTATTTTTAAACATCCAACAAAATGAAAATAACAAAAAACAATTTTACAAATGTGCAAAATTAAGCTTTCCTTCTGAAATGATCTGGTTGTAAAATAATTTCATTTCAGGAATAATAGGAAAGACATATGCTCTCTCTTTTGACTTGATAAAAAATGACAGCCGATGGTGCATCATAATTGACATAGTATGCATAATGATATGCTAGAATGCCAAAAGTGTAGAAGCACATGTGCAGCTGAATTTAAGTCCAGATTAGTCACATTAAAATATATTGTAGGTTGGAAGTTTTCATTCTGCTAACAGGTAAATATTGGAATTTTCTTATTCATCCTTCTCTTAACCTGAATTCTTACTCTTGTACCCACTATTTGTTCAGGACAAAAATAATACCACAGAAGAATAGCTATTGACTTGAAGATAGTGTAAGGGGTAAGTCTGAAGACCAACTGAGATGACAGAAGAAAGCTTTAGTGACTTGTTCCAGACCATTCTCTTCTACACTTAGAGAAACATAATTTCAGCATTTTTGGCAGATACATCTAAGAGTTACCATCATATATTAAAATATGTATATAAATACACATATGGGCTTTTACTGTAGTTCTTGATCTGTCAATTTTGACATTATTTTGCAACATCCAGTAATGAGCTATGATTTTTAAAGAGTGTTGTAGTGTCTTCTATATACAAATGTAATTAGAATTCCATTGATAGTAGTCTTTTTTTTTTTTTCTTGAGCTGAGGGCAGGAAGCTAGTTGGTTACTGTCTTTTTTCTTTTCAGTAATTTCCTTTATACTATATAGCTTTTTCTACCCAGTCACTTAAACTATTATTTCCCTCTTTACTTTTTATCCTCCAGAAGCATGTTGAAATATCTAAGAAACATATACACAGTTACTCTTATGCTTTTCATAGATTTGAATTTTCTGGAAGGGTAAGAGTTGTGGAGATATGTAATCACTCCACTATTTTTTGTTTTGTTTTGTTTTTTACAAATCTTCTATCACACTTTTTTCAAAAAGTGAGGTGAAAAGGGTTAAACTTAAAAAAAAACCCAAAACAGCAATAAACATGAGAAAAAACTCCTTAATGTAGAATCTTGGATAGTTAATTGTATAAGTATTGTCTTTTTTTTTTAGTTTGCTTAAGTACTAAGTTAATTTTATTGCTAAGTCCTTAAATTGTTTTTAGTTTGCTTAAGTACACTTCTTAAACTCTTCAGTTTTTCAAGAATCATCATATTATTTCACATCTTTGTGCTTTCTGCTCCAAATACCTCCTATTTATTCTTCAGATGCACCAGATATAGCACATCCCAGGAACTCTTTTATGATTCTTAGTATGTATTAAATAATCTTCTATGATCTGATTATATATTGTTTGTATTTTATTGAATTTTATGTGAATTAATCTGTTTTGTCAACTATATATAAATTATTTCTTATTGTCTTTCTAGCATCCAACCGAACTTTTAACCAGAAGTAGGAGTAGGGACAATAGGTACTTTTAAATATTTATCAAATGAATAAAATATCTGTGGCTTTATAATTGCATATTCAACATGAGCCAGAAATATAATCTAGTTGGCAAAAATATTATTGCAGTCAAAAGTTAAAGAAAATATAATATTTGTAAAAATAGACATGATAAAATTTGTTATAAGTCCAATCACATTTAGAAAATTGTTATTATACCCTATGTCTATAAAATAAAATATATATAAAAAGAAAATTATTTATACTTTAGAAATCACAATGTAGTAGATAAATTGAAAACATTAAGTTTAACAAGTTAGAAAATGAGAGACCACAATATATGGGGATCTGATAATTATGTCAATAGAAGAACAGTTAAAGAAAATATAATTTTTTATCTGAAATATTGAAGGTTCTGAGACATGATGGATATTCCTAAGTATGTAAAAAAATTTGATAAGCTTGTAGAACTATTTTTTTAAACTTACAAACAACTTTTTTAAAAATTATAAAGATGTGGGGTACAATTCAAAGTTAGGTATATAAATGTTGATTATCCAGATACCCTTGTTGATGAGGTGTGCCCCACCCTCTCCTAGTAGTTTACCTCAACTGCCAATCCCTTTCTCCCCTCCCCTGACAGTTTCGTACTACAGCCAATCCCTTTCTCATAGTATTATAATTGTTCAAGGTCCGTTTATGAGTATATATGGTACTCTTTTCTTTGTTTCTGTGATAGATCACTGAGTATGATCAACTCTAAATCCATCCAAGTTGCTGCAAAGTCCATATGTTTGTTCTTCTTTATGACTGCATAATATTCCATTGTGTATATGTACTGCATTTTTAAAATCCAGTCCAGCTTCGATAGGTAGCATGGTTGGTTCCATGTTTTTGCTATTGTGAATAGAAGTGCAACAAAAATACGTGTGCAGGCATCTTTTCTGAAGAATGATTTGCATTCCTCTGGGTATATTCCCAATAGGGGAATTGCTGAGTCATATGGAAGGTCAATTTCTAGTTCTTTTAGAAATCGCCACACTGTCTTCCAAACAGGTTCCACTTGTTTGCATTCCCACCAGCAGTATAGAAGCGTTCCTTTTTCTCAGCATCCTTGCCAGCATCTGCTGTTTGCATTATTAATGACGGCTATTCTTACTGGGGTTAGTGGTATCTTAATGTGATTTTGATATGCATTTCTCTGATGATGAGTGAGGCTGAGCACTTTTTCATGTGTCTGTTGGCTGCCTGTGTATCTTCATTTGAAAAATGTCTATTCATGTCTCTTGTACACTTTTTGTGACTGCTTATTTTTTTTCCTTTCAGTGCATTTGAGTTCCTTGTAGATCCTAGATGTTAGACTTTTGTCAGATATACATTTGGCAAATATATTTTTTTCCCATTCTGTGGGCTGTCTCCCTACTCTCTTGATGGTTTCTTTTGATTTGTAGAAGCTCACTAGTTTGATGAGGTCTCACTTGTCTATCTTGTTTCTTATGGTATGGGCACTTAGGCTTCTAATCAGGAATTGGTTACCATTTCCAATTTCCATAAGGGTGTCTCCTGCGTTTTCTAAGATTCTTGTAGTTTGAGGTTTTATGTTTAGGTCTTTGATCCATTTAGAGTTAATTTTTGTGTATGGTGAAAGGTAGGGGTACTGTTTTAATCTTCTGCTTGTGATCAGCCAGTTTTCCCAGCACCATTTACTGAATAGGTTCTCCTCTCCCCAGTGGTTGTTTTGGAGGCTTTGTCAAAGATGAGTTGGTTGAGAAATTGAGGCTTTGCATTCAGAATCTCTATCCTATTTCATTGGTCTGTATGCTTTTTCTTGTACCAATAACAGGATGTTTTGATTACTGTAGCCTTATAGTAAAGCTTGAACTGGAAATGTGATACCTCCTGCTTTGTTTCTTTTGCTAAGGATTGTTTTGGCTATTTTTGGTCATTAATTTTTCCATATGAATATCTCTATTGTCATTTCCAGGTCTGAGAAGAATGATGTTGGTAATTTAATGGGTATTGTGTTGTGTTGAATCTGTAGATTGCCTTTGGTAGGATGGACATTTTAACAATGTTGATTCTTCCTATCCATAAGCATGGACTATTTCTCCACTTGTGTCTTCTTTATGGATTTCTTGGATTTCCTTGAGCAGTGTTTTGTAGCTCTCATTGTAAAGGTCTTTCACTTCTCTGGTTAGGAAGATGCTGAGGTATTTCTTTTTTCTTTTATTTTTTTGTGGCTATTGTGAATGAGACTGTGCTTTTAATTTTGGGTCTCTGCCTGTTTGTTGTTGATGTATAGGATTGCAACTGTCTTTCACACATTTATTCTGTACCCTGAGATTTTGCTAAAGTCCTTTATCAATGCAAGCAGGTTTTTGACAGATTCTCCTGAATTTTCAAAGTATAGGAACATATCATGAGTAAAGAGTAGTAACTTGACTTCCTCTTTTCCTATTTGGATACTCCTGATTTCCTTCTCTTGTCTAATTGTACTAACTAGTACTTTCAACACAATGTTGAATAAGACGGGTGAGAGTAGGCAGCCTTGTCTTGTTCCAATTTTTAGGGGAAATGTTTCCAGTTTATGGCCATGTTGGCTGTGGTTTTATCATAAGTGACAATTAATATTTTGAGGTATGTTCCTTCTATACCTAGAAGTTTGATGGTTTTTATCAAGAAGAGATGCTAGATTTTATCAAAAGCTTTTTCTACATCTAATGATATAATCATATGGTTCATGTTTTTACATCTGTTGGTGTATTTGATTACATTTATGGTCTTGTGATTATTGAACCAGCCCTTTATCCTGGGGATGAAGCATACTTTGTCATGGTGGATGATTTTTGAGATGTGATGTTGGATCCAATTTGCTAGAATCTTGTTGAGAATTTTTACAACTATGTTCATAGGGATATTGGCCGGTAGGTCTCTCTTTTTTTTTTTTTTTTTTACCTGGTTTGGTCATCAGTGTGCTGTCAGCTTTGTAAAATGATTTGGGGGAGAAATCTATCTTTCTCAACTGGAATACTCTCAATAAGATTGGTATCAGCTTCTCCTTGTATGTTTGTAGAATTCTGCTGGAAAGCCATCTGGTCCAGGACTTTTTTTTTTTTTTTGTAGGTAGTTTTCATATGACAGAGTCAATTGCCTGAGTTGTTATTGGTCTATTTAGTGACTCAATGTCTTCTTGTTTCAACCTGGGGAGGTTGTGTGATATCAGAAAGTCCTCCATTTCATTTAGATTATCAAGTTTATTTCCATATAGGTGTACATAGTAATCTCTGATAATCTTTCGTATTTCTTCAGGGTCAGTTGTGATTTCATCTTTTGCATTTCTGATTGTGTTTATTTGGGCTTTTTGTCTCTTTTTCTTGGTCATTCTAGCTACGGGTCCATCAATCTTGTTAATTCTTTCAAAGGACCAGCTTTTTGTTTTGTTGATGTTTTCTATGATATTTTTGTCTTCTATGTTCCATATTTGGGCTCTTATTTTGGTGATTTGAATTCTTCTGCTAAACTTGGTGGTCCTCTCTTTCCAGCTCCCTTAGGTGATTTGTTAGGCTCTCAACTTCTGATCTTTTCATTTCTTGATGTGTGCTCATAGAGATATCAATTCCCTTCTTAGAACTGATTTCATGGCATCCCAGAGGTTATGGTAAGATGTTTCTTCATTTACATTTGTTTCCTGGGCTTTTTAAATTTCTGCTTTGGTTTCAGTGTTGACCCAGTAGTTGTTCAGCATTATGCTGTTTAGTGTTCATGTTTTTGGGCTTTGGGGAAATTTTACTTTTATTCCATTGTGGTCTGAGAAGATATATGGCAATATTTCAACCTTATCGAATTTGTTTATAGAACTATTATTAATATTATTTTTAGTTTTTCTCCAAAAAATAACCCTAGATAAACGAGTAGTTGAATTTTGGTTTAATATGAACAAGAACTCCTCAATTAGGATATGTTTCTTAGGAGAAAATGATTTTCTCTTTTACATGAGGTTTTACACTGATTAGTCATATCTCTGAGATGCTTTAGGAAATTTTCTGCATGTAGTCCAAAGTTGAACTGCAGGACTTCTAAGGATCCCCCAATACCAAGTGTTTTGACTTTCACAGTGGAAGAAAAATATTTAGCGGAACAAATGCATCAACCAAATAGCAGAATTAGTGAATAATAAATTGGTGATAATCTATGTACAGTAAATCTAAAATTTTAATGTTCACAGAAACTTTGTTGTCAGAACAATAAGAATTAAATATCATCACAATTAAAATTATAAAAAAAATTTGAGCTATTACTTTATTTCTTGTAATTCATAATGAATTTTTTGCTAAAAATAGTGATCATTTAATTGCTATAAAACTTCAAAATTTGGGTAATCTTAACATTATGGGATGATTTTAAAGAGCTTTAAAGACTGAAAGTACTAAATAAATGAATAGTCAAGTTAAATAACTTTCTTAAGCCTGTAGAGATAATGAGTGAATTAAAATACTTAGACTTTAAGTATTTGCTTCAAAATCTGTCATGGACTTAATATAATGTATATAGCTAGGATGATGATATTTTTTTCTATAACTTAGTTATTATACTTAAAGCTGCGTAATAAAAGGATAATTCTGTGTGACTTTCATTTACAACGTTCTATGTCTATTTAAGACAAGCATCAAGTTTGTACTTCCTTTTGTGATCCTAGATGAAAATATACTATATATTTATTTTTGAGCCATAATATGATTAAGAATGCTGTGCTGCTAGTTTGTACTAAAACGTTTCCTGAGTTTACACCTTTCTTGTGTTACTTGCAAAATAGAATAACTCTTTGTACAATTTTTGCTAGAAACATTAATCAAAAATATGTTGTGATCTATTAAATTGTACCTATTACTTCAAAATATTTTAAAAATTATAAATTGACATAAATTATTCATTCTCTTAGGATATACTTGAGTATACTTGGTTTTTCTTGTATTAATGATCATATGTAATATGAGTAATCGATGTGTATTCAACACTTGAATTTTCTTTTGATGACCCACACACGGAGTTCTGCTTTTAAAGAACATTTGATAAAAAAAAAAAGCCTCTCTTTGAATTTTCATTTTTGTAGATAAGAGTCTGTACAAATCCCACAAGGTTACTATATAGAGGCAGATGTTTGTTATAAACTACAGTTCAATCCTGTGCTCTGCCACTGCCTACTTTCCCTTCCATATATCATCACCAAAAATAACAAGATAATAGAAAACAAGTTTTGATTCCAGAATGATTGTGGTTGATGATGATGAATGGAGCAGAATAGACAGACCGATTTTCATAAGTTAAATTGAACTTGCAGTGCCAAATGTAGCAACAACAGCAAAAAGATTAGCAGATATGACAAGGGAAAAGAGAATAATTTATGTGCAAATGCATAATGCCTTTTTTTTTTTAAAAAAAGGAGTTATGAAAATGTACAAATGCAAAGATACTGAATGCTGGCAAGAAAAAAAAAAGAAACTTAGAAATACATTATCTAATGTTGGAAACAATTGTTGCAGAAAATCAGGGCAAAGTAAATAGACCAAGGTAGTTTCAGGAAATTATTTTATTTTATTTTATTTGTGTTCTATAACGACTCATACATTGGTGTTTTGGCATCCAATGCAAGTAATTATAAGGGACTCAAATCTACCTAGTATCCAAAGGAGATTATAGCATCAAGTGACTGTCATGAATTCTTTAACATACATAACAAACATTCTCCTTATTCACCAAACATCCTTTGTGAAGCAAAAATATTCCCAACTTATTTACCACTATCTTGAAGTTACACCATGAAGAATAAAATAATAAGATATTTCTCAGCTGGGCTCTGTGGCTCAGCCTGTAATCCCGTGCCTTTGGGAGGCTGAGGTGAGTGAATTGCCTGAGCCCACGGGTTCGAGACCCACCTGGGCAACTTGCTGAGACCTCATCTCTACAATAAATCAAAAATTAGCTGGGCGTGGTAGCGCATGCCTGTAGTTCCAGCTACTTGGAAGGCTGAGGTGGAAGGATCGCCGGAGCCCAGCAGGTCGAGGCTGCAGAGGCCGGGAGAGGTCACTGCACTCCAGTCTGGGCAACAGAGTGAGACTCCAACTCAAGAAAAAAAAAAGAAAGATATTTCTCCATTTATAATTCAAGTCTCTGTGATATTAATTCTTTCCTTTACTGTGTACCTTCTGAAACATTAAACAAAAAATGATATAAGAATAATTTTCAAATGCAGATTTTAATCTAACAGTTCTTTACATTTTGCTCTAGTAACATAATTGTTTAGTTTTTATAATCAATAATTTTGACTAAAATAAATTCAGAGAATTGCCTTTGTCTTTGTGTAAAATTAGTGGCTGCTTTGCATTAAATAGTATGAGACTGATTTAAGAATCCTTTGTTGTTTGATTCTGATTTTGCTTTGTTCTGTGTTTTTCTCTTTGCATTATACATAATGGATCCTTCTGGCATGATGCATTTTCAAGTATTAGATCATTTTCTTGAGTTTAATTCATAATTTTTATACTTGCAAATCAAATTTGATGTCTTAACAGTTAAAATTAATACTATAGAGAATAAGATATAATACTCTTAAACTTACTTTACTGCCTATAATTAAAGACTTTTTAGTATTCCCATTAACCTGGAGGTTGGTCTGGAAGAAACATGAACAGCAATAGTATCAATTTAGCTTGATTTGATTAAGACAAAAGTAGCTATCAGTTTTGCAGGACTTTGCACTGGGATTAAGCCAACTGACAGAGATTTGTAGTGACAAATAGCCCTCTGGTCAAGTAGGACCCATTGCTTGTCTTCTGTGTTTGGGGGAGGCCACTAGCAGTGGCACTGCAGTTGTGGGGGCTAATCACTGGAGCTCTGTGCTCCAACTAAGACACTGGAGTGGCTCCATGATGACATGTGACTTCTGACAGGACTCCCCAGTTAGGTAGACCCAGCTGGGGGAGTTTACAGTGTATAAAGTCCTGAAAGGCAATGCAGTTAAGCAGATCAGCAAGGTTGCTGAAATGACCAAGGTCTTACTGTAATGTGTGATTACAGCTTAAAGCCCTCTCTCATATTATTGTTTTATACTGTTCCCAGGTAATCTAGTCATGTCAATTCCCAAAGAGTTTAGTACTAATTGAAACAGAAGTAGACTTTCAGACCATGCTCTGAGATGCAGGGGAAATTGGGCAGCCATCTTGGTCTCTCTGTGCCTTATGGGAGAAATTATAGGGCAAGTGGTTCTTTCTTGGCATTGTACTCGACTTGGGGTAGGGGAGATGTGGAAAAAGTGAAAGAGTTCATCTTATCCTTTTTAAGGTTTTTTTTTTCTAATTTTTTTTTCCTTTCAAAGTTGTGCAGTAATCTTTCCCCTGGTTATCAGAATTCTCACATAAGTATCTTAATTTATGGATAGTTGCTAAATTATTGTTTCTGTTGGAAGTGACTAGAGTTGGGAACTTCCTATTCTGCCATCTTGTTGATATCTTCTATTATATTTATTTTATATTACTTTTGAATAATTCTTTGTTACTCTAGTTTTTTCTAATGCTGACATGATTATTTTTGTCTTTATGACTTAATCTGTTTATTACTAAAAAAAACTATTTAATTTTCTTTTATATGATATAAAGAAAATCTACTTAATGCATATTACATTTTATCCAGACATCTTACTAGACATCCATTTATATAATATTCTTAAAATTTTAAATTGAGAAATACAAAATATGCTAATAATAATGATTATTCATTTTTTTCTCTCAATATTTATAGTCTTTTTTTTACTTATATTCCAAGATTAACTATAACATTAAGAACAGTGTTGAGCATTAATAGTTTTTTAAGCGTATTTTTACATTTTTTATTTGGATTTAATTAAAATATTTCTGTTAATTTTATTAACTATAATTTTGGGGTTCTCAGATATTTTATCTCAAAAATGTTTAGAATGGTATATATAGTTTTTATTTAGTATTTTAATAACATAAAAATGTAAAGCATATCTAAATACTTATGTGTTTTCTACTTTAATTTGTTGTAGATTTCCTAATTTGACTCATACTAGTATTTTAAATATAAATTCTACTTGTTCTTATTATATTACTCTAGGAATACATTGCCAAGATATTTTGCAATTATTTAATATAGCTGTATGCAACTATATTTATAAGTGTTTGGGTAATTTTATTGATTTATGTTCAAGTGTTCAGATTTTCATATCATCTTTATAACAAATTTTATAAAATAAATTGCAGAGTATACATATTTTACTATACACTGAAATAGTTGAATGATATACATTTCACTGTTTACATTTCACTGTTTAGATTGTATTGTTCCATAAATATATCTTGGATTTGGGCCATTAATATCATATACTGATATACATTTCACTGTATACATTTCACTGTTTAGATTGTATTGTTCTATAAATATATCTATAAAATGGATTGGGGCTATTAATATCATTTTATTTAATACTTGACAGAAGCACAAAATATTGGTATAAACATGAAGGATATAGAGAAGAAAAAAATCACAATCTTTTATGATGTATTCACCTTTCTGTTAAAGAGCAATAACATTAGCAATAACCAAAAAGACTTACATAACTGGGATTCTTCTTTACCTTGTCTTTTGTTTCTGTTATAGGAAGTAAGCAATAGTTGGGCTTTTCAAATATTTTTTCTATATTAACTGATCCTATGCCAAACATGATCTCTTTATTATGTTTAGCTTTGTCAGTAAAAGATAATAGAGAGTCATTACAAGATGAAGGGGGACTTTCCTACTGTCTTGTTTAACATCTTCCTGCAGTGCAGACAGCCTTTCCAGTGCACAGCTCCTACAGTATACACAACCAGCAGTACCCAGAAACCAGCAGTTTCTCCTAGGTCATCACTCTGGTGGTTTGATCGCAGAGTACTTATAATTAGACTCATCCTCGTGAACAAATTTGCCAGGCATCTGAGAGTGAATTTCTGGCAAGTTTTATCAGGGTGGCATCATCTCACCTTTGCCATTTAGTGAGCTGTGGCTATGTCCTGTCCATCAAGGTGTGTCTCTTAATTTAGGATAGTGTATGCCTCCGTGTGTGTGTCTGTATAAGTGTGGAGTGTGTATGTGTATGCGTGCACGCATGTGTGTGTTTATGTAAAGGATCTTGAACACACAATCTCAGCCTGAATAATACTGGCTGTTCCTTATGTCTACTATTTCTATATTCTTTAGAGTTCTCTTTACTTCTTCTTACCCAGTCTTTTCAAAATAGTCTCTATAGTGGTTAATAATCATTTATATTTACTTTCACTGTTAAAACTCTATGTAAAGTCTTTCTTAACTGGACCCTAACAACATGTGTCATTGTAATTTGATCAATTGTATTGTTACAGTAATTTATCATATGATTACCCCATGGTTTATTTAATCATTCTCCTGTGATGGATAATTAGGTTACATTTTTTTTTCTATTATAAAGAATGACTTGGTACACATTTTTGGTGTACATATACAAACATTTTTCTAGAGTATAGAAGACTTTCTGGGTTGTAACTTACTCATATTTTTAAATTCTTACAGAAAAATCCAATATTTTGTCAACATAAAGTACACTTCCACTAGTAGCATATTAGTGTTCTGTTGTTTCATATTTTACCACTAATTAGTATTGTCAAACTTTTTTTAAAATTGTCAATTTCATCACTTAAAATGGTATTTCATTGAGATCTTAATTTCAGTTTTCTTGATATATGAAAATTATTAGCTATTTGCGTTCTCTTTTGTAAAGAACCTATTCCTGTTTCTGTGTTTTGTCCTAGCCAGACTGACCAAGAAAAAGAGAGAAAAAGCCCAAATAAACTCCATCAAAAACACAAAAGATAAAGTCACAACTGACCCTGAAGAAATACAAAAGATTATCAGAGACTAATATGTACAATTGTTTGGAAACAATCTTGAAAACCTAAAGGTAATGGAAGATTTTTTCTGACATCACACAACCTCCATAGGCTGAAACAAGAAGAAACTATGACCCTAAATAGACCAATAAATTGATGATGTCATAAGAAAACTACTGACAAAAAACAGTCCTGGACCAGTTGGTTTTCCAGCAGAATTCTACAAAACATACAAGGAGGAACTGATACCAATCCTATTGGAAGTATTCCAGGCAATTGAGAAAGATGGAACACTCCCCAAATCATTTTATGAAGTTAACATCACACTGATACCCAAGCCAGGTAAAGACCCAACAAAGAAAGAGAACTACAGGAAATATCTCTGATGAACATAGATACTAAAATTCTCAACAAGATCCTAGCAAACTGGATTCAACAACACATCTCAAAAATCATCCATCACGACCAAGTAGGCTTCATCCCCAGGATGCAAGTCTGGTTCAACATTTGTAATACCATAAACAATACATCAACAGACATAAAAACAAAAACCTTATGATTGTATCATTAGATGCAGAAAAGCTTATAAAATCCAGTACCCCTTCTTGATAAAAACCCTCGAACATCTAGGCATAGGTGAAACATACCTCAAAATAGCAAAAGTCATCTAGGAGCAACCCATAGCCAGTATGCTCCTAAACAGACAAAAATTGGAGCATTTCCCCAGAAAACTGAAACAGGACAAGGATGCTTACTCTTGCCCCTCCATTCAGCATAGTTTTGGAAGTCCTGGCTAAAGCAATCAGAGAAGAGAAAGTGATCAGGGGTATCCAGATAGGAAAAGAGGAAGTCAAGTTATCTCTCTTTGCAGATGACATGATTGTATACCTTGAAAACCCAAGAGAATCTGCCAAAAATCTCCTTGCACTGATAAAGGACTTTGGCAAAGTCTCAGGGTATAAAATAAATGTACAAAAGACAATAGCCTTTCTATACACTAATAATAAGCAAACAGAAACCCAAATAAAAAGCATAATTACATTGACAATAGCCACAAAAAAATGAAATACCTTGGCATCTTCCTAACAAGAGACATAAAAGATCTTTACAATGAAAACTGCAAAACACTGCTCAAAGAAATCAAAGATGACACAAAAAGGTGGAAAAATATTCCATGCTCATGGATTGGAAGAATCAACATTGCTAAGTTGTCCATTTTACCTAAGGCAATCTACAGATTTAATGGTATACACATCAAATTCTTCTCAGACCTAGAAAAAAACAATACAGGAATTTAATGATATAACCAGCAACATTTTTCTCAGACCTAGAAAAAACAATACAGGAATTCAAATGGAAACAAAAATGACCAAGAATAGCCAAAACAATCCTTAGTAAAAAAAAAAAAAAAAAAAAAGCAGGAGGTATGGCACTCCCAGACTTTAAAATATATTATAAAACTACAATAATCAAAACAGTCTGGTATTGGTACAAGAACAGGCATATAGACCAATGGAATAGAATTGAGATTCCAGGAGGAAAACCTCAATTTTGCAACCAACTCATCTTCAACAAAGCCTCCACCATGCACTATCAGGGAGATGAGAACCTATTCAGTAAATGGTGCTAGGAAAACTGACTGATGATATGAAGAAGATTGAAACAGGACCCCTACCTATCCCCATACACAAAAATTAACTCCAAATGGATCACAGACCTAAATGTAAAACCTCAAACTGAAAGAACCTTAGAAAATGCAGGAGACACTCTTATGGAAGTTGAAACTAGCAAACAATTCCTGATCAAAACCCAAAGTACCCAGGCCATAAGAGATAAGGTAGACAAGTGGAACCTCATTAAGCTGACAAGCTTCTGCAAAGCCAAAGAAACCATTAAGAGAGCAGGGAAACAGTCCACAGACAGGGAAAAAATATTTGCCAACTCCATGTCTGAAAAGAAAAAAGCATACAGCCCCATTACAAAGTGGGCAAAAGATATGAATAGACACTTCTCAAAAGAAGACATACGAGCAGCCAATGGATACATGAACAAATGTTCAACCTCACTAGTCATCAAGGAGATGCAAATTAAAACTTCATTGAGATACCACCTAACTCCAGTCAGAATGGCCATCATCAATAACTCAAAAAATAACAGATGCTGGAGAGGATGTGGTGAAAAGGGAACACTTCCACACTGTTGGTGGGAGTGTAAACTAGTACAGCCTCTGTGGAAATCAGGGTGATGATTTCTAATCAACCTTCCATATGATGCCACAATTCCCCTACTGGAAATATACCTAGAAGAACTCAGGTCACTCTATAAAAAAGATACCTGCACACATATGTTCACTGAAGCATTGTTCACAATAGTAAGAACATGGAACCAATCATGCTGCTCATTAAAAGAGGACTGGATAAAAAAAGAACGCGGTACATATACACAATGGAATATTATGCAGCCATAAAGAAGAACAAAATCATGAACTTCGTAGCAACCTGGATAGAATTAGAGTTTATAATACTGAGAGATCTATCACAGAAACAAAGAGCTGAGAACTGCATGTTCTCTCTCATAAAAGGACCTCGAACAACTACCATATTACTATAAGAAAAGGATTGAAAGTAGCAGGAAACTGCGGGGTAGGGGAGTGGGGAGCTGGGATTGACTGTAGTCGATATCTGCTTGGGGAAGGGGGGGACACACCTCATCAATTAGGGTAGCTGCACAATAAATATTTGCACACCTACCCCTGAATTGTACCCTACAATTTTAAAATAAAAATTAAAAGAGGAAAAAAATAATAAATAAAAAATAATAAATTAATTAATTAATTTTAAAAGAAGCTATTCCTGTTTCTGTGTTTTGCCCTTTTGGCTATTGAGTTCTTTGCTTTTTCTTATTGATTTGAGCCAATTCTTTTTATATTCTGGGATGAATTCCTTTTAAGGTATATAAGGTATGAATAACTTTTCTGTCTGTGCCTATTACTTTCTTTGGAGTTTATTTTAATTGGTTGAAAGTTTAATTTTAAAACCATGATCTTTATTATCTTTATAGTTTAATAATGTCACTGAAATTTTTTATTGTCTTCTAATTGTATAAGTTTTGTTTTTAGGCCACATGGATGGATAGTTTTTTTTTTTTTTTCTGGATTGCTTTTTGTGTTTGGTGTAATATGGGAAATATATATATATATATATAATATATATTATATATATAAATCTGGACAATAATTTTTCTAGCATTATATACTGGTATTCCTTAATTCTTTAATTTCCCACATGGAAATACAATGAAAACTCTACAATACATGCAATTTATATATATTTATTAATCTGCTCCTGGTTTCTCCTTTTCATTATGAGATTTGTTTATTTATTATAACACCTGTAATATATTGTCTTAATCTTTGATTTTATAAAGACAATGTTCATTCATTTTATTTCTTTTCAGAAGTGTCTTGGTTTCTTTTGATTACTTATTCTTTAATAAATAATTATAGCTATTTTATACATGCAAATTTGTTGGAATTTTGAGTCAAATGTAATGAATCTATATAGATAAATTATTACTTTTCTATAGGGTCCTGGATATTTTATGGTAAATTTTATGGTCATATAGATCTTCTGTATGTTGAGATTAAGAGTTATTTAAACTTTATTCATGCTCTAGTTTTCCCAATATTCTTTAAGGATTATTTATCTTGAAGTTGTTGCTTCATAATTTGACCCTACTGTTAACACAGGCAATCTCTTTTGTCTCCCCAATTTTTCCCATAAAACATAACTTAAAAGAAAATAACATCATGTCTCCTTTTTATCTGCCTTTCCTTGAGGACATACATAACATTCTCTCCGTAGGTTAAAACAATGAAAGACTTAGTGTATTCTATTTGCTCCAATACTGCTACTAGCAGAAGTATATCAGAAGAGCTCCTAGGGAATTTTGGAAAATTGAAACGTAGAAATGGGTAAGTTCTGTGGAGATTTGTTTTAAGATTCCTTTTGTCAAAATCTACTCAGTGTTTTACTTAGGAATATTCATTGCAGTCCCATAGAGATAATAATTGTCTGTATATTTTCCCAATGAATGAACTGATCTGACTCTCTGTATACCAGGTGAGAGTCGAATCCCATATTTGGAGAAAGCTCATAGGTAGAGAATATTTAGGTAATACAAATATCAGATGTTGGAAAATATTAGAAAAAATAACTTAGAAGAATATTTTAATAATAAATCATTATGTAAATTATTTGAAGAAAATACAATGTCTTAAGTGACTATCTTTAAGAAAGACTAATGTAAAATAAAACACAGTAGATAGTAAACCTATAAATACACAGAAATAGTTTTTTAAAAAATCTTCTTGCTTAGAAAAATAAAATTAAGAATTAGAAACTCATACTGTACCTTTTTATAAGGTCAATACAATTTACTAATTTATGTGTATACATGTATTCAAATACATTCTATAGAATTAAAATATAGCAGGGTAATTTTAGCAATATATTGCAATAACTTGTAAGTAAAACTATATCTCTTTCACTCAGAATGTGAAGAATTTATATCCTCTATTAAAAGATTAATGCAATAGTGAGTGGGTTATTTTATTTTTGTCTAATAATGAGAGGCTGGAAGTGATGCAATGCCAGAAACTGACTTATTCAATGATGCAATGCCAGAAACTCACTTATTCAAAATAGTCCTAAAACACACTCCTTATCAGGAAAGACATCAACTGTTTAAATGGAACCTTAAAGTCTATTTTAATAATAAATATTATTCTTTTGTTCAAAATCTAATAAATACAGATGTGCATGGGCACTAAATAAGATGTACATGAGCACTGTTAAACAATATACCACATTTATTAGAAAAGCAGGTTATTAAAACGTGATTGTGGGTTATCTGAAATGTTAATTGATGAAAAGCAGAGTATATGTTCATTTGTAGAATCAAAGTTGTTTTATATTCTGTTCCATTTATTTTTGGTGATCATCCTCCTGACACACACTTGTAGGATTTTAAAGTTCTATTTTCCATTTTTTGGGATAATGAAGCTGTCCTTTGAAACTTGATCTGGAGATAGATAATCTTAGTATGATTTATGTGAACTATTTTTAATCAAGTTGATTATTCTGTCTGGTATAATTATTTCAGAAACTGAATATGCTATGTCACCTCAAAATAAACTCGAAAAAGTAAAGATAGTAAAAGTATAAAAGAAAGGGGAAGAAAAAAGCATTGTAAGTAAAAAACTAATGTGGTTAATCAAATTGCGTAGTAACTAGAAAACATTAAAACGTATTATTCCAGTCAGTTGCAGAGTTAAATAAAATCATGAAAACAAAACCAAACTTATATGGCAGGCTAGAAACTTAGCAAATTATTAATTACATTATGTTTGTTTTGTGAAGACATATATTAAAGTAGATAGAAATTAAGGCTATAATTTTTTTAGAATATTTCTTTAGCAACTTGTAATTTTAAGCTTAACTATAATCTGCAAAATATATTGCAAGAATATTCAATTAATTTGATATATAATACTGTTGCCAAACATTTAGTTTTTACATATGCTAATATGTAACTCAACTCCTTTTAATTATTTTTAGAAGGAGGAGGAAAAAAGTAATTTCTCTTAGTATAACCCCCCCCTTTTTTAACTTTGTCACTTATTTGGGAAGAGATAGCTATCTTTTTTGTTTGAATATTGACACAATGAGAGTTAAAATTTCAATAATGCATTTGTAGATTTCTTTGGTAATGTAATTGAGAGTCAGATATAACTATAAATATCAAAGACTTGGTTAACAGCTTCAAATCCCATTATAGTTTTTGTACATGCATATATATTTCTCTATGTGCTGTGTTTGACTTTGTGAAAATGTTGGCATTGGTTGGATATGGTGGCTGAGGTCTGTAATCCCAGCACTTTTTGGGACAAAAGTGGGAGGTTTGCTTGAGGTCAGGATTTGGAGCCTAGCCTGAGCAACATAGCAAGACTCCATCTCTACAAAATAAAATAAAATTGCCAAAAAAAATTAGCTGGACATAGTGGCACATGCTTGCAGTCCTAAAGACACAGGAGACCGAGGCAGGAAGATTCTTTGAGTTTAGGAGTTTGAACTTTTAGTAAGCTATGATCACACCAACCTAGGAGTGAGAAAGACCCTGTCTAAAATAAATAAATAAATAAATGGATATATAAATAAATTGAAAGAAACGAAAGGAAAAAATCATTGACATTGAAAACACCTTTTTAAATGGACTTTTTATTATTTAAATGCTGAAAAATTGATTTTCTAAAGTTTTCTCTATGGAAGCATCCTGAAAACTGAATAAAGTTGATTGTATTCAATAGAGAAAGCAATAATAATTCCAATACATATTTCAGAACACTGTATCACTTTCAGAACATTTTTACATGATATGTAATTTTTTTATTGCCATGTCAACAATGATTTAGTCCTGTAGTTTAATAAAAATTATGTCATGACAAATACACCTAAATTAAAATGTTCTTTATGAAATGGAATTGTAAGAAACTTAGTATAAAGTTTCTGTGCAAATATGGCTACAGTAGCAGTTTTTTTGTTTCTAACAAATAATGAGGAGGTGAATAAATCTACTTTTTGATCGTATTTTTATACATTAGTTCTGTTTACTTTTTAGGTTTTAATTTATAAGATTGTACAAGAGTCATTACATATTATTTCATTCAATACACCCATCTGTCTAGTCGTAAGTCACATGCAGAGATTTAATTGAATTTCCAGAGAAAATTTAATAAAGTGGTATTCTCAGAGTTTGAGGAAGAAAACGGTTAATTTTTTAGCACAACTTAAATATTAATTAGCCAAATATCCTTACACCATGATCTTTAACTTGATTTAGGAAAATCATTAAATGGTGCAAAAGAGTTACAAGCAGATAATTGAAAATAATGATTCAAATAGGAATTTCTATAGTTAAAACTCACACAAATCTTGAAGAGTGGAAAATATTTAATTTAATACCGTTGAATAGAATTAACTCCATGGAAGAAATTTTTTCATTATTTCTTTCTATAGTACCTAACATGTTTAAGCAAATATATTGTTCAAATATATTAGGTATTTGGTAAATATTAATCTTTTAAAGAAATAATTGAAAAAAAAAGAGGAAAGAGAAAAACATGAAATAGTGTAGGATATATAGTTTTACCAGAAACTTTACATTAATAAATGTGTTATTTGAGTTTGAAAGTGATGACAAACATCCCTATATAAAAAATGCTTCACACCATCTTTTTTTTTTTTTTTTGAGTTTGAGTCTCACTCTGTTGCCCAGACTGGAGTGCAGTGGCCACTCCTGGCCACCGCAGCCTTGACCTGCTGGGCTCCGGCGAACCTTCCATCATTTTTACTGATTGCCGAGTTGAGCACAAACCATGTGGGTTATAGAAACTGAAACAACTGAACTTTATGAACAGGTTCAATTTCTCAGTTAAGAGTTACTGTATTATTATGAGTACCCACACAATAAAAGAGATGCACACCCAGAAAGGTACACGTTTTTTGAAGAGACCTAATCACATGACCAGAATAATAATTAAAAATATCTTTGGTTGATAAAGTATTTTGACAATGAAAAGAAAATATTTATTAGAGATCTTACAAATAAAGTTTTAAAAGTAATAATAATTTTAGAAGCATCAAAAGACAAAGTTACATAATCAATAAAATTGAAGAGTAAGTTATTGACCAAAAGTATTTAAATAAATAATTATTCAAAAAACAAAAGAAAGATAAGAAATATAAAAAAATTAATGCCACAGAAAAATTCAAATACTGTCCCAGTGTGAGGATTATTGTATTTGATGGAGCATTTGTTGGAAAAATATATGAAGTAAATACAAATATAATTCAATAGAATATTTTATAACTTTTTTGTGAATCACAAAAAGTTGTTCAAATGAGGCAAAATCTTTCCTGAAATACATTGTTTTGATGGTGAATTTTGTGACAGCTTGGTGTGTGTTTTGGATAAGATTAATATTTATAATTGAATTTTGAGTAATCATATTGTCCTTCATGATGTGGATAGGCCTTCTCCAATCAGTTTAAGGTCTGGATAGAATAAAAAGACTGGCCTCCTCAGCAAGAAGGAATTCTTTAGCAGACTGCCTTAAGAGTTTATATGTACCATTGGCTCTTATGGATTTCTTTCTTTCTTTTTTTTTTTTTTTGAGTTGCAGTTTCACTCTTGTCACCCAGACTGGAGTGCAATGGCACGCTTACAGCCACCGCAGTCTCGACCTGCTGGGTTTAGGCAATCCTTCCACCTCAGCCTCCCAAGTAGCTGGAACTACAGATGCATGCCACCATGCCCGGTTAGTTTTTGTGATTTATTGTAGAGAAGAGATCTCATCAAGTTGTAAGGCTGGTCTTGAACCCCTGGGCTCAGGCAATTCTATTGCCTCAGCCTCCCAAAATGCTGGGATTACAGGCCAAGCCACTGCACCTAGTGGGCTGTTACGGATTTCAAGCCTGCTAGTATCCAGATATGATATGGACTTGCTAGTCACCTGGTAATTTAATACCTAATAATAAATCTCTTCCTGTACATCTGCATAACCTATTGGTTTTGTTTCTCTGGAGAACTTGACTAATACAATTGCTTATCTCTGAAGTAGGTAAAGAAATCTGACTAATGTCAAAATGAAAATAATGTAGATGGTGATTGCCTTGTTTTAGTTATATTAAACTGCAAAATTCTTTATTGGCTCTGGTGTTATAATTTGAAATTGCTGTTTATTTGCATTCTGACATCAAAATATTACTATTTTTGAAATATAGCATAGAACTGTCTATAATCTGGAGTGAATTATAATCATGTAATATCATCTAACTACATACTAGAGGATGAAAAATAAGATTAAAATAGCATAGAAGTTGGGTACACATTATATTATATATACACACAGTGTGCCAAAAAATTTTATATACATTTTAAGGGAGGAAAAAAAACCATATTAAAATTATAATAATATATACCAATAACAAAAATGAATACAAGTTACATTTGACTTCTTCAATTACAAGAGATGCTCAAAGTGGTTACTATCAGCATCCAGACACTTCTGTTTATGACAAACAAAAAGCAGTAATACATAGATAACATCTTTTTATACGAACTATACTATACTATATAGTTCGTATATATATATATATATATATATATATATATATATATATATATATATATATATATAATATGGTAGATAAGAGGCTTTCAGCATACCTCACCTGTATGAACATAACAAAAGAGTGTGAAAAGATCAACATAGTGAGCCCCAATTCAAGAAAAAAAAAATCATCATAATGACAGGGGAAACTCTAGATCTCAGGGAGGAAAAAGCAAGCAAGCACAACACTCCCTGGTCCCCACCCCCCTCTGGAATGGTACACTGCAGAGAAAAGTTAATACAACCCCAGAACACAAGATGAGACTGAGACTTCCCTCTAAGAGATATACCTTTTAACCAGGGATCTGCTTAACCCAGGCCATAGGAGAGCACTTCCTTTCTCTCTGGTCCAGAGCTGTTTCAGGGGGAGGCTGAGAGTTGATGAGAAAGAAAGACACTTGGTAGAGCCATAGAAGTTCTCCCAAATCCAGGTCCATGAGGAAGATGCCATTGTTGATCAGGGACTGGTGTCTTGGCAACGGTGACTGCTGTGGGCATTTGTGAAGTGAGGGAGGGGGCCCTCATAGTTGGAGTGGGTCAAGGGTTGTGGTGATTTCCCTAGAGTATCGAACTGGACCTAGGTTCGTCTTAGTCACCAGTCTGGTGTGGCATGAGAGCTGCCATAACCATGTTTCCTTTCAGGAAGACAGACCTGCAGCTAGGGTCAGATCTGTGACCGAGAATCAGTCTCTGTGTATCCCTGCTTGGACACCTCAGCCCATTCTCTGGCCTGTTGCAGTATGGGGCCCCAGCAACACTGAGGAGAACCCAAATAGCAGCCTAAGTAAAAGGAGCCTTAGCAGGGAACCCCATTTCTATGCTCCAAAGCCTACAGTCTGAGCAGAAGTAGAATTGTTGTAGCTGCAGTCTCTTGTGAACAGAAGGTCCTGCAGCCAACATCAGTATATGTGGAACTGTTCAGCAAGTAACACAGCTAAGAACTTCAGCATCCCTTCTGTACCAGTTGGGGTAGCAATATTGAGGAAAAGGAGGGATTCCACCACTACACATCTGGAAAAGCGGTCTACCTGGCAGGAAACCAGCAAGAGTGACCTCACTCCTTTGCATTAGAATCAGCAGCCTGGGTGGTAAGAGAGTTCCTGAACCCATGGTTTCTTCTGGGTGGTGAGGTCTGAAGCCAGTGTCAGTCAGCTCTGTGACCTAGAATTAGGCTTCAAGTGTTATTACAAGGAGACCAAACCTGTACCCTCTGTTGGGGAAGTGTACTCTCCAGTGCTAAGAAGTTGTTGACCCCCATTTCTATACACCCAGAGTAGCAAGCTAAGCTGCCCCACTCTCCACATAAAGCAATCCTTGTGCTATGAGGCCCTCAGTGTTTCATACCAAGGCACTTTCCTATACAGAGTCTTAGCTTGCCTGGCATACCAGTCTAAGTTTCCCAGTCTCTCCTGTGGAAGGAAATGGTGTTGAGTGGCTTCCTCTGTCCCATACTCAGATACCTATCGACGCATTTGGAGCATCCGCTCACTTGGATTAGAAGTCTAACCCCCCAATCCTTTCTTGCAGAGATCCTGCTAAGGTGGGGGGACTCTACTACTCCATGCCCAGATGTCTCCCCAGGCATTCAGAGCACCTGCCCACTAGGATTGGCAGCTGAGCTGCTCTGTGTCTCCAGTACAGAGTTGACTATGAAGTATTGCTCCTTCTGCTCCACTTCTAGGCACATTCTTAATCATTCAGCACACTCACCCAACCAGATCAACTGCCTAAACTACCCCTTCTTCTCCCTGGAACAACCTGTGTGACAACATGTGACAACAGTGTCTACTCTACTCTTTGCCAAGGGTCCTAATCTCAGATGGCTGGAACCCTCACCTACCTAGATTAGCAACCTGAGCTGTCACATCTTCATGCCACTGAGATCTTGGTACAGGAACACTCCCCCCATTCTATACTTAGACACTTCTACAGACATTCAATGCATCTGCACATCTGATTATCAGCCTGATCTGTCCTACTCCCCACTCCTGCATAGACTTTCTCATAACAGTAATCACTCTGCTCCTCACCAGGGCATAATTTTATACTTTCAGGCAGTTTGTGCACCCATTTGCCTGGACTAGGGCCCTAAACTGATCCTCCCTCCCTGAGCACAGACTGTGATAAAGATTGCACCTTCTCTGCTCCACAACTGGATGTATCCCCAGATCCAGTGCACCAGTCCTTTGGAATAGAACCTTGGATAACCAACTCCTCTCTATGAAGAGAACCTGGCAGAGTGGTACTCCCTCTTTTCACATCTAGGCATAATACCAGACATTTACCACATGCGAAACCACAACCCAGGAATGTGAACAACCTCCTCTGCTATTCAAAGATTCTACTGGGTTGGTGACCCCTATGCCTCCTCCCCAGGTATTTTTATCAGGCCAGTGCCACATTTGATCCCTCAGAATGGAAACCTAAGTAGTCCCTTCCAATCCTCTGCAAACACCTCATTACAGCAGCAGTCTAGCCACTTATCATTGGAGAATACTCCTGGGTATCTAACATACCCATTAACCTAGATTAGGAGCCTGAGAAGCCCCTCCCACCTTGGGTAGAGTCCTTGATACTGGGGTGCTTTCTCTGCTCCAGTCCCAGAAATATCCCAAAGTAGCTATAATTCTCATTCTTGTAAATTAGAAATTTAGGCTACCCTCTCACCCTAAACAGAGAACATGGGGCAGTGAGCATCCCCAACATCATGCTAAGCCACACTTCTGGGTACTTGAAGGCCACACATTAGACTCTGCCTTGAGTTGCCCCTTGTGCCAATCATTGGTGAACTCACATGTTTCACCCCCTCCCATCTTTGTCCTCCCTTCTCAAGGCTGAACTGGTAGCTCAGACCACTGTTGCACTCTATAGACCAGCTCACAGCTGAAACAGGGCAGCTTCTTCCAGTAAAAAGGATCAAGTAAACACCTATCCATGTTGACGGTAACCAGCTCTTACCCAGAGACACCACTTGCTGGCCTGGAGATTGAACAACACAACACAGCAGGTAATCTTGTGACACCACCTCCCACCACCAAAGAGCAAGAAAAGCTTCCTGAGATCCCTGCAACTCCAACCTCACAGAAGGCAGAAAGCTAGGTCACATTCCCACTACATTGCTATTGCAAACAACATTTGAGAAAGCCTACATACATAGGCTATGTATATCAAAGAAATTCATAACGTCATAGTCACCATAGTCCATCCAGATGAGAAAAAACCAGGTAAATAACTCTGAAAGTATGAAAAAACAGGTTGTTATCCATTAAAAATGGCACATCAACTTTTCAAAAACAGGCTCTAACCAAAATAAAATTTCTAAAACATCAGAGAAAAATTCAAAATATGGATTACAAAACTAATATACAAGAGAAATCATAATCGACACAAATAAATCAGATAAAATCAGGCATGTTCAGGGTGGTATGGCCATAAACACACAATGAAATTATTAGAACAATTCAGGAGGTGAAAGGATAGATTGAGAACATAAAAACAATCAAACAAAAAACCCCAAACAAACAAACCAAAAATAAAACTGATGGAGATATAAAACACAGTTCAAAGCTTTAACAGTAGGTAGACTAAGCAGAGAAAAGTATCTCAGAGCTGGAGGATGGATTCCTCAAGTCTAACAGAAAAAAATAAGAAGAGTGAACAAAGCTTATGAGAATTATGGGATTATATAAAGTGAGCAAACCTACAGAATCACAGGCACTCCAGAGGGAGAAAAAGTTAAAGTATATAAAACATATTTAAGAAAATAATTCAAGAAAATTTTCCTGATCTTGAGAGAGATCTACACATAAAAATAAAATAAGCTCAAAGAACACTTGCAAGATATAAGAGGAACCTCACCAAGGCATATAATTGTCCGAGTCTCCAAAGTTAAATGAAATAAAATGTCCCAAGAGCAGCAAGAGTGAAATGCTGAATAAGTTATAAAGGAAAGAATACTAAACTAACAGTAGACTTCCCAGCAGAAACCTTAAAAGCAGAAGACAATGGGGGCTTATTTTCAATCTTCTTAAAAAATAAAATTGTTAACCAAGAATTTTATATCCAGCCAAACTAAGCTTCATATAAGAAGGAGATATAAAGGCCTTTTCTGACAATAATAATAATAATAATAAAATAACAAAAATAATAATAGTCCATCATGAAACCAGCTCTTCAAGAGATGCTCAAAGGATTTCTAAACATTGAAAAAAAATGATGACTCTCACTATCACAAAAGTTTATGTAATTACAAAGCTCACAGATTCTGTAAAGCAACCACACATTTGAAACTCCAAGGCAACACTATGGCTGGGAAAAAATCTCACATATCAATATTAACCCTGAAGATAAATGGCCTAAAAATTCCAGTTACAATATTTAGAGTGGCAAACTGGGTAAAAGATCTAACCATCTGCTGCCTACAGGAGACATACCTAATAGCCAAAGACAGCCACAGAATAAAGTAAATGGGTTGAAAAAGATACATCACATGAATGAAAAACAAAATGAGCAGAAGTAGCCATCCTCATATCAGATAACACAATAAAACAAACAAAAAAAGCAAAAGGGCATTATATAATAATAAGTACAATTCAACAAGATGATTTAACTATCTTAAACATTTATGCACTGAACACTGAAGAACTCAAACTTATGAAGCAAACACTACTTGACCTTAGAAAATATATGATAGCAATACAATAACAATGAATTACTTAAACCCTCCAATGACATCACTAGACAGATCATAAAAGTGGAACATCAGAAAAAATAAAAAAATTAAAACTGGACTGTATAACAAATGGATCTAACAGACATCAACAACTGCAGAACATACATTTTTCTTATTTTTGCATAGAACATTCTCCAAAATAGACCATATACTTGGCCATAAATCAAGTCTCAATAAATCTTAAAAACATTAAAATTATATCAAGTGTATTCTCAGACCACAGTGGAAAAAAAATTAAAAATCAACACTAGGAACAACTCCCAAAATGACACCATTACATGGAAACTGAAATACTTACCTTTGAATGACACATGGGTAAACAATGTAATTAAGGCAGAAATTTAAAAACATATTAAAACAAATGAAAATAGAGACACAACATACCAAAACCTCTGGAACATAAAGAGTGCTGAGAGAAAATTTCATAGCATTAAATGCCCATATCAAAAATATAGAAAGATCTGAAATAAACAGTTGAACTATGCCACTCAAGGAACTAGAAACATAAGAACAATCTCAACTTCAGGCAAACAGAAGCAAATAAATAACAAATATCAGAGCAGCATTAAATGAGATTGAGATCAAACACATAATACAAAGGATTAGTGATTTAAAAAGATGGTTCTTTAAAAGGAAAAACAAAATGATAGACTGCTAGCTAGACTAACCAACAATAAAAAAGGCTCAAATAAACGCAATCAGAAATGACAGAGGTGACACAATAACTGATACCACTGATATACAAAAGACTATCAGCAACTACTATGAAAACCTCTATGACATCTAATTGGAAGCCTAGAGGAAACAGATACATTTCTGGTAACATACAACCTCCCAACACTGAATTAGGAATAAATAGACACTCTGAATAGACCAACAATGAACAATGAAACTGAATCAGTAATAAAAAAACTTCTAACAAAAACAACAAAAAAGCCCAGAGTCAGTTGGTTTTACTGTTGAATTTTATCAAATGTACAAAGAAGAACTATACAAATCCTACTGAAATTATTCCAAAAATTAAAAAGGAAGGACTCTACCCTAGCTCATTCTATGAAATTGGTATCACATTGATTAAAAAAATCCAGCAACGACGTAACAAAAAATAAAACTACAGGCAAATATCCAGAACATAGAAACAAATTCTTTACTAAAATACTAGCAAACCAAATTCAACAGCATATAAAAACTTATGTATCATGGCAAAGTGGTCTTTATTCAAAATACAAGGATATTTGGATATCCACAAATCAATAGATGTAATTCACCACACAAACAGAAGCAAAAACAAAAATAATATGATAATTTAAATAGATGCAGGCAATGCATTTGATAAAATCTCTCATCCATTCATGATAAAAATTCCTTGAGCCGGGCTCGGTGGCTCAGCCTGTAATCGCGCGTCTTTGGGAGGCTGAGGTGAGTGAATTGCCTGAGCCCGCGGGTTCGAGACCCGCCTGGGCAGCGAGATCTCATCTCTACAATAAATCAAAAAAATCAGCCGGGCGTGGTAGCGCATGCCTGTAATTCCGGCTACTTGGAAGGCTGAGGTGGAAGAATCGCCGGAGCCCAGCAGGTCGAGGCTGCGGTGGCCGGGAGCGGCCACTGTACTCCAGTCTGGGCGACAGAGTGAGACTCCAACTCAAAAAAAAAGAAAATTCCTCACATACTAGGCACTGAAGAAATGTATGCTAAAATAATAAGAGCCATATATGACAAACCTATAACCTACATCATATTTAAGAAGAAAAGTTGGAAATATTCTCCCTCAGAACAAGAACAAGATAGGAATTCTACTCTCACCACTTTTATTCAATATTGTACTGGAAGTCCTAGCAAGAGCAATCACACAAGAAAAATAAAATAAAATAAAAGGCATCCAAATCAACATGGAATAAGTCAGACTATCCCTGTTTACAGAGGACAAAACGGTATACCTAGAAAACCCTAACAACTCTTTCCAGAAACTTATAGACTTAGTTTACAAAATCATTACACAAAAATCAGTAATATTTCTATAAACCAATAACCCTCAAGCTGAGAATGAAATTAAGAGCGCAACCCCATTTACATTTTACACACACACACACACACACACACACACACACACACACACACACAATACCTAGGAACATACCTCACTAATAAGGTGAAAGATTTTTAAAAGAAGAACTGCAAAACAATGATGAAAGAAATCAGAGATGACACAGAAAAATGGAAGAACACGTAATGCACATAACTGGAAGAATCTATATTGTTAAAGTGACAATTGTGCCAAAAGCAATCTACAGATTTAATGCAATGCCTATCAAATACCAGCATCGTTCCTCAGAACTAAAAAAAAACACTTAAAAATTATGTGAAACCAAAAAAGAGTTCAAATAGCCATAGCAATCCTAACCAAAAAGAGCGAATGTGGAGGTATCACACTGCTTGACTTCAAATTATACTAGAAGACTATATGAATAATAGCTGAAACAATATGATACCGGAACAAGAATAGACAGATCAATGGAACAGAATGGAAAAGTGAGAAATAAAGTCACATGCCTACAGCCAACTGATATTTGACAAAATCAAAGCCAACAAAAATAAACAATGGGGAAAAGACACCCTATTTAATAAATGGTGCTGGAAAAGTTGGCTAGAGATATCCAGAAGAATAAAACTGCACCCCTACTTCTCACCAAATACAAAAAGTAACTCAAGATGGATTAAAGACTTAAATAATATAAGACCTGAAACCACAAATATCATAGAAGAAAACTTAAGTACTCTTCTCGACATTGGCCTAGGCAAAGAATTTATGACAATGACCCCAAAAGGAAATGTAACAAAAACAAAAATAGATAAATGAGACTTAATTAAACTAAAAAGCTTCTGCACAACAAAAGAAATAAACAATACAGTGAACAGAAAACCTATGAAATTGGAGAACTTATTTGAAATTTATGCCTCAGAGGGTTAATATCCAGAATCTACAAGAAATTCAACAACTCAACATGGAAAAAAAAAATCCAAAAATAGGCAAAGGACGTAAATAGGCACTTCTCAAAGAAGTGGCCTAGTGGCCAAGAAACATGGAAAAATGTTTGACATTACTAAATATAAATGTTGACACATTTGCAGAAAAAAGAGAAGCTAATTCCCTGTTAACGGGATTGTAAACTAGTTCAACTTCTATGAAAAACATTATTTTCATTATTTTCAAAGAACTAAAAGCTGAATAACCACTTGACCCAGTAAGCCCATTATTGTGAATCTGCCCAAAGGAAATATATTTATATCATTATATTAAAAAGATATCTACACTCATATGTTCATTGCAGCAGTATCTACAATAACAAAATCATGGAATCAACCAAAGTGTCCACCAATGATTGACTGGATAAAGAAATTGTGGTATATATTCACCATGGAATACTACATAATGATAAAAAATGAAATCATATCCTTTATAGTAACATGGATGGAGCTAGATATAGTCATTTTAGGTAAACTAACTCAGAAACAGAAAATCAAACACTGCATGTTTTCATTTACATGCAGAAGCTAAATAGCCACAAAAATGGAAATAATAGACACTGAGGACACAAATAATGGGAAAGGTGAGGTGGAGATAGATCTCAGAAATTACTGATTAGGTACAATGTTCACTATCAGGGGAATTAACCACCTGACATAATCTCAACAACTACATAACATGTCCAGGTAACAAACATGCACTTGTACCCTTGGCATCTCAAAAAAACCCAAAAAACAAAAAACCAAATAACTTTGTAATTAGTTCCATATACAATAAAATGAAAAATTAATTAAAAAACCCACAAGCAAAATTCAAACATCGGAAATGTACTGTTTTCTCTTAAATAATTATTGATTACTAAAGAAGGGTAGAAAATATTCAGCAAAATTTAATTAAGAGGACTATAACAAATAAAATTGAAAAGTATGGGGCAACCCCTTTGTGTCCCTTTTCACTGTTCAAGCTTTTGTGTCTTCTCAATAGATCCTGTTTTCTAAGAAAAAAAAATTAAAATGTATGAATTCTACTTTTGGACAATATTGGGACTGGTCTTTAAGATATAAAGCAAATTCAATGTAAGACAAGTATCATTATAGTAAAAATCTTCCACTTTTAAGAAAAAAAAAGTCACAGTAATAAAATTTTTATTTGAGAACAAAAAAGTGGTTTGTTATTACTCAGGATCAAAATGACAATTAGAAAAATCAAGGAAATGGTCTGATACGCTTGGTAATCTTAATTGTGCTAACAGGTCAAATTAAAGATAAGTATAAATATTTTGCTTATTTTTCTACCAAATTCTTTAGAAAGTCAGAAACATCAAAAAGATTTCATCGTCAAAACATATTTGATTTACAAAGAAACTTTGCCTAAGTATGGTTAGTGTAAGTTCTGGTGTTTTAAATATAAAAGAGAAGATGTGGTGCCTCATGCTTGTAATTCCAGTACTTTGGGAGACTGAGGAAGCAGGATCGCCTATGTCCAGGAATTGGAGACAAGCCTGGGCAACACAGCAAGACCTCATTTATACAAAACATTGAAAAAATTAACTGGGCATGTTGGCACGTGCCTGTAGTCCCAGTTGCTCAGGAGACTGAGGCAGAAGGATTGCCTAAACCCAAGTGGTCCAGGATGCAGTGAGCCATAATCATGCCACTGCACTCCAGCCTGGATGACAGAGTGAGATTTCAACTAAAAATAAATAAATAAAATAAATGTTAAAATTTTTTTAAAATATGAAAAAAGAGAGATAGAGATATTTTCTCTCAATTTTAAAATTAATTTTAATTTTTACTGGATATGACTTTTTTAAAGAAAACTCAAAAACTACAGAAAAAAGTTGGTACCTTTGATACCCACTGTCATATTTATTTACCTTTTATTCCTCCAAGAGTGGTGAGTGTTTCTATAGTTTTTCATTTTCTCTATTCTTCTACCTCTTTTCTTTTCCCCACTTTTTTCCTCTCTTCTTTCTCCTTATTCTCTCCCTGTTTCTTTCTTTCTCTCCCTTTCTCTCCTTCTGTCCTTATATGTCTCAAATTATATGTGTGCTGGGTTCCCAAGTTTAGTTGACTGTAATTTTTTTCTGCACTTTAAAATATTATTACACTTCTGATAGTAATTATTTTGTTAAGAGGTCTAATTGGAGTCTAATTATAAATCTCTTGGGTATTTGTTTTCTTCTTTGCTATTTTTAATATCTTTTTTTCATATTTGAAAGTTTACTACAATGATTCTTGTGGATTTCTTTTTATTTATTATTTGTATATTTTTGTACTTCATATTTTTGAGAATATATGTCATATCAATTTTTTCAAAATCAAACATTATTTTTCTTTTGTCACTGCTCACTATTCTTATTCTCTCTCTCTCCCACTCTCTCTTTTAAAATGCCTAAGACAGAGATAACTCTTACCAGAATGAAATCAACAACACTTGTTAAATGCATCAGAGTACTGATGTCATAGAACAAAAATTTACTTTACAAATTAAAGAGATTTATACAGAGAATCACAGCTTATCAAAACAAAAACCCAGAAGCAGAAACCATTTCTGGAACCAATACACAGATATAAAAACTTAAAGTATAATTTATGTATTGCTGAAGGCTCAGTGTGGACAAGTTTAATAAGAGTTAAAATCTCTAGAGGGACCCTGTATTATGAGGGGCAACAAACTTTGGGAATTTTACCTCCAGGTTCCTACCAGAATCTCACAGTAGTCGTTTTGAGATACTCTTATAGAAATCTCATCTTTTTAACTGATTGCATCCCTGAAGGGAAGCTGCTTTACCGGAATGTAAATAAATAACTGGAGTTTTACTACAACCTGCAGAAATAAAAATATTTAGTGCTAACATGTTGTAAAATTTCACATGGGGCAAGGAAAATACCTGACAGCAGTCCCCTTTGGCCTTTCACGTGAAGGAAGAAAAATAGTCAACTCAGTCTTCCCTAGTCTAATTTAAATGTGGGTGGGACTAAGAAACACTTATGAAGGTTGAATCTCAAAAGCACAGGCTCACTAAAAGACAGAACTAATTGTAAGACTAAAGAATTCTTTATTTCTTTCCACAGCTTACCACCACCTCAATAGGATTCCTGCATTATAATTAGGAATTACAATGGGAAAATATGTTTTTCTCAAATCTTATTTAAGAAAGTGTCTCTGGGGGCACCCAAAGACAACAGTGAAGACAAAAAATAAAGTTACTGGAGAAAGTTTAACCTATCAGGCCTGCATAGACACTAAAAACTAACACAGTCTAACTTCTAGACAGATAATCATAAAATTTCTCACTGTACTTAAGTTTAAATATAATAAAATATGTTTAAAACTATATGAGGTAAATGAATCTGATGAAAAAAGTAAAGTAGATGAGAAAATTAAAAAAATTTTCTACATATGGATAGGAAGAAAGTGATTTTGTGAATATTAACACACAAATTTCAAAGTTTGTTTGGAAAAACTCATGACCCAAAATACCCAACATATTACTGAAGGAGAACAACAAACAGAAGAAAGCAGCCATAGCTATTCTAATATCTGACAAGGCAGTCTTCAAGTCATCAAAAACTGAAAAGGACATGACAGGACACTACATAATGATAAAAGGCTCAATCCACCAGGAAGAAAAATACATCCTACATACATGGACCCAACACAGGGCACCAGGTTTTGTAAGAAAATTACTAAACAAGCTAAAAGAATACATTGACTCTTACACAAGCATAGTTGGAGACCTAAATATATCACTAACAGTTTTAAATAGATCATTGAGGCAAAGAAATCAACAAGGAGATCCAGAAACTCAACTTAATGTATGACCAAATGATCTTAGTAGACATCAATAGAATATTTCACCTAAAGACTACAAAGTATACTTTCTACTCATCAGCATATGAAATGCACTATAAGATCAATTACATTCTTGAACATAAATCAAGCATGAGCAAATTTCCAAAGATCAATATAATACCATGCATCTCCTCAGATCATAGTGAAATAAAAATAAATATCATCACCAACAAGTTCCCTCCAAAACACACAAAGACATGGGCTCTAAACCATATGCTTATTTAACGACTTCTGGGCCAACCTGGAAATAAAGATAGTAATAAAAAAGATTCCTGGAAACAAACAAAAACAAAGACATGTCTTATCAAAATCTCTAGGATGTCATGAAATCAGTGTGAAGAGGAAAATTTATAGCATTGCATGTACAAATAAAGGACAAACATATGGACTTTGCAGCAACTTGAATGGATTTGGAGTCTATAATAATCAGTGATCTATCACAGAAACAAAGAACTGAGTACCACGTATTCTCACGCATAAGCGGACAATGAACATTTTACATACTACTATAAGAAACACATTAGCAGGAGTTGGACACCATGAGGGGAGGCACATGACATCAATGAGGGTACCTGATTTCAAATCAGGCAAAGTGGGAACCAAAGGAGGGCCCAGGCCTTACCTGTATGATGACCACTTGTATGCCTAGTTCTGGATTATACCCCACATCTTCAAAATGAAATAAGATAATTTTTAAAATATTTTAAAAGAAGTGAGAAAGAAAACAGAAAGATCACAAGAAGATGACTAACATTTTATCTAAAAGAGCTGGAAATGCAAGGTCACCTAAATCCTCTCCTCAGCAGAAGAATCCAGATCATCAAGATAAAATCATAGTTTTAGGATATAGAAGACAAAAATGTTGTAGAAATGATCAACAAAACCAAAATCTTATTCTTTTAAAGAATAAGTAAGGTTGATGCCCCTAGTCAGACTGCCAAAAAAGAAAAAGAGAGATAACTCAGATAAACACAATTAGAAACATAAAAGGCAAAGTCACAGCTAACCCTGAAGAAATTCAAAAGATTATCAGAGATGACTATAAAAAACCTGTATGCAAATAAACTAGAAAACCTAAAGAAAATGAAACACTTTCTGACATCTCACAACCTTCTAAGGTTAAAAAAAGAAAAAATTGAAACTCTAAATAGACCAGTAACAATCCATAAAATTGACTCAGAAATCTGTCTTTCAAAAAAATCCCTGAACCTGATTACTTCCCAACTTAATTATATAAGACATACAAAGAGGAATTGATACCAATCTTATTGAAAGTACTCTGGGCAATCAAGAAAGATGGAATTCTCCCCAACTCATTTTATGAAGCTAATATTATACTGATACCCAAACCTGGCAAAGACCCAACAAGGAAAGAGAATTACAGGCCAAACTTCTTCATCAACATAGATGCAAGCATTCTAAACAAGATTCTAGCAAATAGGATCCAACAACACATCTCAAGGACCATCCACCATGACCAGAGGGCTTTATTTCTGGGATGCAGGGCTGATTCAAAATTTGCAAGAACATAGTGGTAATTCAGCACATCAACAGATGTAAAACCAAGACCAATATGATCAAATTATTAGACACAGAAAAAGCATTTGACAAAATCCAGCATTTCTTCTTGATAAAAACCCTTGAGCACCTTGGCATAGAAGGAACATTTCTCAAAACAGTAAGAGCCATCTATGATAAACCAACAGCCCACATCTTTCTCAATGGACAGAAATTGGAAATATTCTCCTAAAAATGAGAACTAGACAAGGATGCCCACTCTTACTCCTCCTGTTCACCATAGTATTGGAAGTCCTAATCAGAGCAACCAGGCAAGAGAAAGAAATCAGGGGCATCCAAATAGGAAAAGAGAAGTCAGGCTATCTATCTTTGCAGACAATGTGATTCTATTTGTTGAAAACCCTAGGGAGTCTGTCAAAAGCCTCCTTGCGCTGATAATTGACTTTAGTAAAATCTTGGGGTGCAAAATGAATCTGCAATAGACAGTTACGTTTTTCTACACCAGCAGTAAGCAGAGTGCCAAACAAAAATCACAATTCCATTCACAAAAGCCACAAGAAAAAAAAATAACTTGGTATCCACCTAATCAAAAAAGTGAAAGACACTTACAATGAGAACTACAAACGCTGTTCAAAGAAATCAAGGATGACATTGAAAAACATTTCAAGCACATGAGTAGGAAGAATTAATATTGATAAAATGTCCATTCTCTCCAATAAAACCTATAGACTCAATGCAATACCCACTAAATTGCCAGCATCTTTTTACACAGGCATGGAAAAACAATACAGAATTTTATATGGAAACAGAAAAAAGCCCAAATACCCATAACAATTCTCAGCAGTAAACAAAGCGGGAGGTATCACACTTCCAGACCTTAAACTTTTCTACACGACTACAGGTAACTAAAACAGTCTGGCATTGGTGCAAAAGTAAGCACATAGACCAAAATAACAGGACAGGGATTCTGGATGCAAAAACTCATCTCTCAACCAACTCTTTTTTGACTAAGTCACCAATAACAACCACTGGGAAAAGGAGACCATATTCAGCAAATCGTGCTAGGAAAGCCGGGTGACTACATGCAGAAGCATGAAACAGGAAGTCTACCTATCACCACATAAAAAAATCAACTCTAAATCCTTGTCATCCTTAAACATAAAACTTCAAACTGTAATAATCCTAGAAAAAAATGTATAAAACACTCTTATGTACATCAGAGTAGGCAACAAATTCTTAACCAAATACCCAAAAGTGAATGCTATAAAAGTAAGAAAGACAAGTGGGACCTCATCAAACTGAAATGCTTTTGCCCAGTAAAAGAGACCATAAAAAGGATAAAAATACAGCCCACAGAATGGGAAAAAAAATTTGCTAATTATGTACCTGACAAAGACCTAACATCCAAGATCTACAAGGAACTCAAATGAGCTGAAAGAAAACAAACAAAATAAAAACAAATGAACAATTCTATTAAAAAGTGGGCAAAGGACATGAATAGACAGTTTTCAAAAGAGGATACATAAGCAGCCAACAGATACATTAAAAAATGCTCAGGTTCATTAATCAACCGAGAAATGCAAATCAAAACTACAATGAGCTATCACCTAACTTCAATAAAAATGGCCATCATTAATAAATCAAAAAACAACAGATGCTTGCAGAGTTGTGAAGAAATGGGAGTACTTCTGTACTGTTAGTGGTAATGCAAGCTAGTTCAACCTCTATGGAAAGCTGCGTGGCAATCCTAAAAGAACTAAAAATTGACCTTCCAAGCAATCCAGCAATATGTCTCCTGGGAACATACCCAGAGGAACATGAATTTTTCTACAAAAAAGACACGTGCACATGCAGGTTTATAGCCAAACTATTCACAATAGCAAAAACGTGAAGCCAACTTTACTGCCAATTGAAAGTGGACTGGATAAAGAAAATATACACGATGGAGTACTTCACAGTCATAATGAATAACAAAATCATGAACTTCACTGCAGATTGGATGGAGTTGAAGACCATCATACTTAGTGATCTGTCACAGATAAATAAATGAATACTGCGGTGTTTTCACTCACAAGTGGGACATGAACATTAACCACATTAGCACAACTGAGGGGTTGGCAATTGCTGGACACTGCCTGGTGAGGGAGGGAGGGAGGAAGGCATGTGACAACACAAAGGGTACCTGATTCTAAACCAGGGAAAGTGAGGACCAATTGGCGGCTCAAACTTTACCTGCATGCAGCCTACTTGTGTAGCTAATCCTGACTTGTAACCCATATCTTTCGAATAAAATTTAAAAAAACAAAGTGGAGGACTGACCCTATCTGATTTATATAATTAACGTAAAGTTACAATTATCAAGAAAGTATATTTTTGGCAAAACAATGGAGATCCTATCAAGAGAACATAATAGAGATCCCAAAACACAGTCAACTGATCTTTAAAAAAGGAGTAAAGGCAATTAAATAGAGAAAGGATTGTCTTTTCAATGTATCATGCTGGAACAAGTGCAAAAACGACAAAACAAGACAAATCTAAAAACAGATCTGACACCCATCAGAAAAATTAACTCAAAATGAATTATAGAGCTAAATGTAAAATATAAAATTATAAGCATCGTAGAAAATAATTCTGGTGTTATTAAATTTGGCAACAGATTTTGATATACAATACCAAAACATGATCCCAGAAAGAAAAAAAAATGTGTAAGTTAGAATTTATTAAAATGAAAGCTTTCTACTCTGTGAAAGACACTGATCAAAGAATGAAAACACAAGCTAGAAAATGGGAGAAATCTTTTCAAACTATTTATCAGTTAAAGGATGGGTATTCACAATTTACAAAGATTCTTAAAACTCAACAACAAGAAAACAAACAGCCCAATTAAAAATTATGAAAAATATCAACCGGGCTCGGTGGCTCAGCCTGTAATCCCGTGCCTTTGGGAGGCTGAGGTGAGTGAATTGCCTGAGCCCGCGGGTTCGAGACCTGCCTGGGCAACTTGGCGAGATCTCATCTCTACAATAAATAAAAAAATCAGTGGGGTGTGGTAGCGCGCGCCTGTAGTTCCAGCTACTTGGAAGGCTGAGGCGAAAGGATCGCCAGAACCCAGCAGGTTGAGACTGCAGGGGCCGGGAGTGGCCACTGCACTCCACTCCAGTCTGGGCAACAGAGTGAGACTTCAAATCAAAAAAAAAAAAAAATTGTGAAAAATATCTTGGCACCTCAGCAAAGAAGATACACACTTGAAAAATGAGTATATGAAAGGATTGTCTACATCATATGTCATTAGAAAATTGCAAATTAAAATAACAAAATACCACTACACACCTATTATGATGTGTAAAATCCTAAACACTAACAGTATCAAATGCTCATAAGGATGTGAAGCAACAGAAACTCTCATTTATTGCTGGTGGAAGTGCAGATGCTACAGCTACTTTGCAAGATGATTTGCAAGGTGGTTACTCAGAAGAAACTAAATAGATGATTAATTTACCCTCATGCAATGATGCTTCTTGGCATTTTCTCAGTGTGACAAAACATGGAAACAACCAAGATATCTTCCATTTATTAAATAATAAATATCCTGTGGATCATCCATAAAATGAAATATTATTCAGTAATAAAATAAATGAGTTATCAGACCAGAAAAAATACATAAAATAAACTTAAATAAGTATTGTTAAATGAAACGACCTATCTAAAAAAACTATATACTGTATAATTCCAACTATATGTCATTCTGAAAAACGCAGAACTATAGAGATTTCTGTGCACTAAATGCTTGTATCCCCTAAAGCTCATATGTTTAAATCTAGTTACCGATGTGATGGTATCTTGAGATGGGGCATTTGGGATGTAATTAGGTCATAAGGGCAGAATCTTTATATATGGGATCAATGACCTTATAAAAGACACCTCAAATGCTCTTTGTACCATATGGAAACACAGTAAGAAGACAGTTGCCTCTCTATGAACCACGAAGAAAGCCCTCACTAGACAACAAATCTGCCAGTTTCTTGATAATGAATGTCCCACTCTTAAGAATTCTAAAAAATAAATATCTGTTGTTTATAAGACTCTCATTTTAGGGTATTTTGTTATTGCAGCTAGTATAGACTAAGACAGAGATAGTAAAAAGTGTAGTGATTGCCAGGATTTTGTGAGAAAGAGATGAATAGATGGAACATAAGGGATTTTTTTAAAAAATGAAGCTATTCCATATGATATTGTAATAGTGTCTACATGGCACTATGCATTTGTCAAAACCTATAGAATGTACAGCATAAAAAGTGAATCCTATTGGAAACTATGGACTTTATATAATAATAATGCATCAACATTGACTCATCATTTGTAATAAATTTACCACACACATGCAAGTTGATAATAACAGGAAAAACTGTATGTGTGTAAGAGTGAGATAGAATATGAATATTTTCTATGCTTGGACGCTCAATGTTTTAATAATCTGGCACTGTTCTCAAAAATATAGGCTATTAACTAAATATACACTATGATATTTAATTTTCTTCTTAGACATAATTTTTGCTTCATGGTTTCAAATGGAAGTGCTTAGAGTTTTTTTTTTTTAAACAAACAGTTTACCAATACCAATGACTCATAAATTCTGTGACAACAGTCATTTATTTTTATTTAAAAAAAGAAAGTGAATTAAACTTTTTAGTATATTTACAAAAATGCTAACACTTAAAGTTATTAAAAAACTAAAATATAATTTAAATTTATTTGACTAAACACTAAACTATATATTTTCCCCTTTTTAAAACAGGTATCTTTATTCAAGATTTCTGCTAATGTTATTTTCTCAAAAGTACTTTTACATTAGTATTAAAATTGCATTCATTGAATTTCAAAATAAAGACTTTAAATATAACTTATTTATTGCAAAATTTTATATCTGTCCTTTTGCAATTCAATAGTTTTGTTTTAATATGTTGGGTTTTTTAAAGATGTACTTTGAATGTTTTAATTGCTTATTAACACTAGTAACTGATCAGCTCTATAAACAGATATAGATAACTGTTGATATATGTGTGATTATATATGTATAGAAAGAAGGTATGAGCTGGGCTCGGTGGCTTAGCCTGTAATCCCGCGCCTTTGGGAGGCTGAGGTGAGTGGATTGCCTGAGCCTGTGGGTTCAAGACCTGCCTGGGCAGGCGAGACCTCATCTCTACAGTAAATCAAAAAATCAGCCGGTCGTGGTAGCGCATGCCTGTCATTCCGGCTACTCGAAAGGCTGAGGCGGAAGAATCGCCGGCGACCAGCAGGTCAAGGCTGTGGTGATCAGGAGAGGCCACTGCTCTCCAGTCTGGGTGACAGAGTGAGACTCCAACTCAAAAAAAAAGAAAGAAAGAAAGAAAGAAAGAAGGTATGTGCATGTGTGAATTATAAATTGTTTTACATTGTTTCTAAATAGCATATTGAATGTCCTCCTATTTTCCAAGATAAGGCACTTATATATTGGTGCCATTCTTGAATATCAAATTGTGAGAGTTAGAAAATGTAGGAAAAAAGAATAGAAGAATGATAGAAGAGAAATGAAAGAAGTGGAAGACAGCATAATAGGGAGAGAGAAGAGAAAGAAAGAACAAGAGAATTAAATTAGAAAACTTCAAATATTTCAGAAAAAAATCTTAAAACCAATTAATGAACTCATTAATGTTTCAGGGTAAAAAATACAATAAAAATCAATCACATTTTAATATACAAATAACAACCCAACTGAAAATATTGAGAACATAATTGTAATTATTTATTTTTTATTTTTTATTTTTTTTGAGTTGGAGTCTCACTGTCACCCAGACTGGAGTGCAGTGGCCGCTCCCGGCCATCACAGCCTCGACCTGCTGGGCTCTGGCGATCCTTCTACCTCAACCTTCTGAGTAGCCAGAATTACAGGCGCGCGCTACCACACCCGGCTAATTTTTTGATTTATTGTAGAGATGAGGTCTCGCCTGCCCAGGCGGGTCTGGAACCCGCGGGTTCAGGCAATCCACTCACCTCAGCCTCCCAAAGGCGCGGGGTTACAGGCTGAGCCACTGAGCCCGGCTCATAATTGTATTTATAATAGCATCAAAGAAAATAAAATATGTAAGAATAAATTTAACTCAGGAGGAAGACATGTGTACACTAAAAACTATATAACATTCTTAAAAAGAAATTAAAGAAGACACAAATAAATGAAAAGATGATTCCACATCCATGGATTGGAAGAGTTAATATTGTTAAAATGACCATACTACTCTAAGAAACATGGAGAAAAATGGTACTAAAAAATAGCATTAAAATTTTATGCAATCACAAAATAACCCTGAATGGACAAAGCAACACCGATAAAGAAAAACAAATCAGAGGTATCCAATTTTATTGTTTTCATTTCATTTCATTTTATTTGAGTTGTAAGGTACATGTGAAGATTTAGTACATAAATAAATTACATGCAAGTGTGTTTTGGGCTTCTTGCAAGTGCTATCCCCTGATAGTGGACCTGGTACCCAGTGTGTGGTTGTATGTCCCTTATCCCTCCTCCCTCCTTTCCTTCTTTAACAGTGTCCAGCTTCTGTTCTCACCTTTGTACTCCTGTGATGTGTATGAGCTTATGTGAGAACATGTGGTATTCAGGTTTTTTGTTTTTCCTTCTGTGATAGTTTAGTTAGAATGATAGTCTCCAGCTTCATCCATGTTGCTGCAAAGGACTTGCTTTTGTTCCTCTTTATGACTGTGTAATATTCCACCCTGAATACATACCATATTTTCTTTATCCAGTCCACTTTCGATGGGCAGCTGGGTTGGTTCCAAAGTTTTGCTATTGTGGCTAATGCTGCAATGAACATATATGTGCAGGTGACATTTTTGGTACAGTGATTTATGTTCCTCTGTATACATTCCCAGAAGTAAGATTGGTGGATTATATGGTAGCTCAATTTTTAGTTTTTTTGAGAAAATGCCGCATTTATTTCTACAAAGATTAGATTAGCTTACATTGTCAGCAACAGTATATAAGCATTTTCTTTTATCCACAGCCTTATCTACACCTGCTATTTTTTCACTTTTTATATTAATGCTAGCCATGCTTACCAGTGTTGGGTGGTGTTTTGTTGTAGTTTTGATTTTCTTTTTTTGGCTGATTAGTGAGGCTGAGCATTTTTTCATGTTTGTTGGTTGGTTGAAATTCTTCATTTGAGAAGTGCTTTCTCATGTACTTTGCCCACTTTTTTATGGGATTATTTGTTTTGCCTTGTCAACTAGCTTGAGTTTCTTGTATATCCTGGATGTTAGATCTTTGTTGAATGAATAGTTTGCAATATATAAATTTTTATTTTTTCCTATTCTGAGGGTTATCACTTTACTCACTTGATGATTTCTCTTGCTGTTCAAAAACTAGTTTGATAAGGTGTCACTTGTCAATCTTAGCTTTTGCTGCATTTGCTTTTGAGGACTTTGTCATGAATTCATTGCCTACTTAGATGTTCAGAAGGGTGTCCTCTAAGTTTTCTTCTAAGATTCTTAAAATTTGACTTTTCATGTTTAAGTCCTTGATTCCTTTCAAATAAATTTTTGTATATAGTGATATATGGGTCCAGTTTCATTCTTCTGTATGTGGTTTGACAGTTTTCCCAGCACCATTTGCTAAACATGGTTTCCTTTTCCTAATTATTGTTTTCATCAGCTTGTCAAATATGAGTTGAAGGTTCATAATTTTATTTCCAGATTATCTGTTTTGTTTCATTGGTCTATGTGTCTATTTTTGTACCAGTACCCATGATGTATTGATAAAGTGCAGTTTTGTAGTAAAGCTTAAAGTCTGGAAGTATGATACTTCCAGCTTTGTTCCTTTTGCTGAGGATTACTTTTGCTATTCAGACTCTTTTGTACTTCCATGTGAATTTCTGTATTGTCTTTTCTAGATCTGTAAAAAGTGATTCTGGTAATGTGACAGTAATTGCATTGAATCTGTAGATTACCTTGGGTAGGACAGATATCGCCTTGGGTAGAATGGACATCTTGGCAATGCTGATTCTTCCAGCATAGGATGTTTTTCTATTTGTTTGTATCATCCTTTATTTCTTTCATCCTTGATTTCTTTGAGCAGTATGAAGGTCTTTCACTTCTTTGATTAGGTGAGTGCTGAGGTATTTTATTTTTTGTGTGGCTATTGTGAATGGGATTGTGTTTTTCATTTGGGTTTCTAACTGTTGTTAGTGTATAGAAATGCAACAGTTTATTGCACATTGATTTTGTGTCCTGAGACTTTACCAAAGTCATTCATCCACGTGAGGAGAATTATTGATAGACTTTGCTCTATAGGGTTTTCTAGGTATAAAGTCATATATCATCTGCAAAGAGGAATAACTTAACTTTCTCTTTTCCTATGTGGATACTTGATATCTTTCTCCTGACTGATTGCTCTAGCTAGGACTTCTAGTACTGTGTTGAATAGGAGGAGTGAGAGTGGGCATCCATATCTTGTTCTATTTCTTCAGGGGAATGTTTCTAGCTTTTGCCCATTAAGTGTGATGTTGGCTGAAGGCTAACATAGATAGTTCTTATTATCTTGAGGAATTTTTTTTTTTGATACCTATGTGTTCAGGAGTTTTTATCAAGAAGGGATATTGGCTTTTATTAAATGCTTTTTTTTTCTGCATCTGATGAGATAATCATGTGGTTCTTGGTTTTACACTTGTTCATGTGGTGAATTATGTTTACTGATTTACCTACCTTAAGCCAGTCTTGCACCCCAGGAATGAAACTCACCTGGTTATAATGAATGATTCTTAAAAATTGCTGTTGGATGTTATTTGCTAGAATCATGTTGAGAATGTTTGCGTGTATGTTCATCAGGAAAATTGTCCTGCCTTTTTCATTCCTTGTTGAATTTTTTGTCCTTTTTGAATATCAGGGAGATATTGGCTTCACAGAATGATGCAGGGAGAATTCCTTCTCAATTTGCTGGAATACTCTCAATAAAATTTGTACCTGTTCTTCCTTTTATTTCTTGTAGAATTCAGATGTGAATTCATCTTCCCCAGAGCTTTCATTGATGGGGAGGTTTTTTTTATAACTGAGTTGATTTATTGGATTATTACTGGTCTGTGCAGGGTTTCGATTACTTCCTGCTTCAATCTTAGGAGGTGATGCCAAAAATGTCTCCATTTTCTCTAGATATTTTTTTTATTTTTGCATACAGATATTCCTAGTAACTTCTGATAATCTTTTGAATTTCTTCAGGGTCAATTTAGGCATCACCTTTTTTGTTTATGTGTTTATTGCTCTCTCTCTCTCTCTCTCTCTCTCTGTCAGTCTGGCCAGGGGTCTGTCAATTTTATTAATCCTTTCAAAAAACAGCTTTTTTGTCTTATTGATCCTTTGATGATTTTGTATTTGCCTATGCTTCATTCAACTGTGACTTTATTTTAATTTCTACTAATTACAGAATTGGATTGCTTTTGACTTTAGACTGTTTACTTGAGATCCTTTTATTTTCTTGATATATGCATGCAATGTTACAAACTTCCCTCTCAGCACCACTTTTCTGCTATTCCAGAGGTTTTGGTGTATTCTTTCCTTATTTTCACTTGTTTCCAGGAATCTTTTTATTTCTGCCTTGATTTCTGTGCTAACCCTAAATGCATTCAGAGCATGTTGCCTAATTTTCATCTATTTGTGGTTTTTGAGAGTTACTGTTGGTGGTAATATTTATTTTATTCTGCTGAGGTCTGAGAAGATGCTTGGTATGATTTAGACCTTTTAAAATGTGGTCACACTTGATTTATGTCTTGGTATGTTGTTGCTCTTAGAGTATGTTCCATATGCTGATGAGAATAATGTCTAGTCTGTGGTTGTTAAGAGAAGTATTCTGTAAATGTATATTAGGTCGAATTGATCAAGTGTTGAGTTAAAATTACAGATTTGCTTGTTTATTTATTTATTTATTTTGCCTTGATTATCTGTCTAAGGCAGTTAGTGGGTGATTAAAGTCTCTGACTAAATGTGTATCATTGTGTCTTCTCTTAGTTTAATTAGCATTTGTTTTATAAATCTGGGTGCTTATATGTTGGGAGTATATATGCATATATTTCATGCTGTTGGATAGAACTTTATATTATTATGTAGTGCTTTTTAGTGTCCTATTAAACTTTTATTGGTTTAAAGTCTGTTTTTGTCTGTAATAATAATAGCTACTTTTATTCTTTTTCCTTTTTCGTTTGTCTGGAAGATCTTTCTCTAGCCCTTTATCTTTCTCTAGCCTGTGAGTTTCATTTGCAGTGAAATGGGCTTCCTAACATCGGTAGAAGGATGAATCATTTTTCTTTATCCAATTTGCCATTTTATGCCTTTTGAGTGGAACATTCAGTCCATTCACATTTAAGTTAATTATTGATATGTAGTGGATTATTTCCGTCATATTGCTGTTAAGAGGCTGCTTTGCTTTTTAGGTTTTGTGGTTGATTTGTGTGGTATGTAAACTCTGGACTTGACTATACCTTTGTGATGGGTAGAATAGTTGTTTTGTTTCTGTGCTTAGACTTTTCTTAAGCATCTCCTGAAAGGCTGACTCCTTAGGCATTGAATGTCTGAGAAATATTTTAATTATGTTTTATTAATGAAGATTAACTTGGTGGGGTAGACAATTCTTGACTAAAATTTCTTTTCTTTTTTTTTTTTTTTGAGTTGGAGCCTCACTCTATTGCCCAGACTGGAGTGCAGTGGCCGCTCCCGGCCACCACAGCCTCGACCTGCTGGGCTCTGGCGATCCTTCCGCCTCAGTCTTCCAAGTAGCTGGAACTACAGGCATGTGCTACCACGCCTGGCTAATTTTGATTTATTGTAGAGATGAGGTCTCGCCAAGTTGCCCAGGCGGGTCTCGAACCCGCGGGCTCAGGCAATCCACTCACCTCAGCCTCCCAAAGGCGCGGGATTACAGGCTGAGCCACCGAACCCGTCTCATTGTTTTTCTTTAAGAACATTAACAATGGGACCCCAGTTCCTTTTGGCTTGTAGGATTTCTGGTGAGAAGTCTGCTGCAATTCTGATGGTTCTTTCTCAATAGGTGGTCTCTCCCTTCTTTCTGTCTTTAAGATTTTTTTCTTTCATGCCTACTTTGTGGAGACAGATTGTCATGTGTCTTGGAGATAGTCTTCTCATGTAATACCTTGTAGGAAGTCTCTAGATTTCTTATATCTGTGTGGGCACTTCTCTAGAGACAGGGAATGTTTACTTGTTGTCCTCTTCAAATGCTTGCTCCAGGATGATCTCCGTTTGGTCTTCTTACTCAGGATGCCAATCAGCCATAAGTTTTGATACTTTTTTTTTTTTAGAAAGCAGGAGTTATTGAGAGGACAGAAAAGCTCCCACAGTGGGAGTGGAGCCGAAGGGGTTGCCCATGTTTTGACTCTTAAAATAATCCTAATCCTTTTGTGGATTTTGTTCGTTCTCGTGCATTTTCTACTTGTTTTTTATCATATTGGGTAAATTAATAGTTAAGTCCTCAAGCTCTGAGAGTCTTTCCTCTTCCTGGCCCATTCTACTGCTCAGGCTTGTTATTATTCCTTTAAATTTCAGGAAAGCATTCTTTATTTCAAGGAGTTCAGATTGGACCTTTCTTATATTGGCCAGCTCAGCTTTTATTCCCTACACTGTTTTCATTGCCTGGGTGGTCCGTGTTTCTATCTTCTCATTGTTTTTCTTGACTGTCTTTGCTATCAAGACTTAATTCTATGTCTGTCATGAAGGACAGTTAATTCTGGATGTATTCCATTCAGATTTGGGAGGTCCTTTTTGGGTCGATGATGCATTAAGGCTTTGGAGATTGTTGGTATATGTTATTTATTTATTTTAATTTAATTTTTTTTGAGTTGGAGTCTCACTCTGTCGCCCAGACTGAAGTGCAGTGGCCGCTCCCGGCCACCACAGCCTCGCCTGCTGGGCTCCAGCGATCCTTCCACCTCAGCCTTCCAAGTAGCTGGAACTACAGGCGCACGCTACCACACCCAGTTGATTTTTGATTTATTGTAGAGATGAGGTCTCACCAAGTTGCCCAGGTGGGTCTCGAACTCGCGGGCTCAGGCAATCCACTCACCTCAGCCTCCCAAGGCACAGGATTACAGGCTGAGCCACCGAGCCCGGCTTCTTGGTATATTTTAACTAGTTCTTCCTCATCTGGAAGACAGACCCTTCTCATTTTATTTTAATTAATTAATTTTTAGATGTTTGCTACCGTTAAGTTGGCATTTTGTGGAGTTTATGTTTTAATTTTATTTTTTATCCCATAGGTGCTCCCTTGTTGTTATACACTCTCCTGTTTTCCTTGAAATGGTAGTCACTGAAGGCCTGATAACTATGGCTCCTGCTGCTATTCTGAATCTAGTTGCCCTATGAGGTTGTCACTATTTGGCTGGTACCTGCAAGGTATTCTGCGATGTGAAGGCACAAAAGTTTAATTCTAAGGTGAGTTGGTTATCAGTGATTCTGGAGGACCCGCTGGAGAAAGGTCTGCACTCTCTTGCCCAGGTTGGAGTGAGTGACCTGCTCATAGCCACCTCGGCCTCAACCTGCAGGGCTCGGGTGATCCTTCCACCTCAGCCTTCCAAGTAACTGGAACTAACAGGCATATGCCACCAAGTCTGGCGAATTTTTTTTTTAATTGTAGAGACAAGGTCTCACCAAGTTGCCCAACTGGTCTAGAACTCCCAAGTTCAGGCAATCGTCTCACCTCAGCCTCCCAAAGTGCTGGGATTACAAGCTTGAGCCACCGTGCCTGGCCAGCACCTGTAATTTCAAGGGGGTGGTTAAAGCTGGTCGAGGAGGACTGGGTTAGACTGTACTTCTCTCTAGCTACCACCTACAGGCATGATTGGATATCCCAGTGGGAAATAGGTCTCATAGTCCCTTTGACCATGCTGTTGTACAAAGAGTTCAAACAGAAAGAAGGGGAGTTTTTGGAATACAGACACTCCATCACTACCATCCCTGGCTTGTCTGAGACTTTCCACTCTCGGAACAGAAATCATAGTCCTCTTCTCATCTCTCTTCATCTTTATTACTACTCTCAAAGGTAAAAAAACAAAGCAAAGCAAAAAAACAAAAAACAAAAAACAAAAAACCCTATTTTTTCAGTCATTTAAAAAGTTTTCAATCTTGATAACCATCTTTAGAGTTTAAATAAGATGCTTTTGATACGGAACTCTGGTTTTCTGTTTTAATAGAAGAGAGTTAAGATCATTTGGCAGATGAGGATTAAAATCAAACCACTCTCTTATTCTCCTGCATCCTAACTTTAGTAATGTATGTCCATCTTAAATGTCTCTGTTGGTTATGCCTATAACATTGAGTAGAACTTCACATCTAGTGTGCCATGAATAAAGTATAAGCTTGCTGAGATATGGATCTATCAGCTCTTGGGCTGCCAGGTCAGGCTTGAGGTAGCCAGGCTTCACAGAAAGATTGTCTCCAGTAGCAAACAGGCAATTCATTAATTCAATATTAATGCTATAAGTACTTTCTGGATGCTATGATGTGACGATGTTTTAAAATATTGCTCTAAATGTTTTTTATCAGACACATTGTCTTTTGACTTTCCACTTTATCTTCTCATATCCTGTCATCTCTAGTTTTACTTTAATGTTGTCAAGGTTGATAATAATTACACATGTTCTGTAGGCATAAGGAAATAAGCATATTTTCTAGATTGATTCTATTAATATAAAATCATTAAACAATGTCAACAGCACTCATAGTATTGTGCAGGTTTTTTTGTGTGTAGAGCTTTTTTGTGTGTAGAGGGAAGTATTCTATAATTTTATCATATTTTGGGTAAAGCACACTCTAACTTTAGTTTTTCTTAGCCTTCCTTTTCACATTGCTTGGACTGGCATTACCATGTACTTAATTTTTTCCAACATAGCATATATTTACAGTCTCTGGGCATAACTTTTTTCTGGGTATGTACAACTTAAAACAAATATTTCTCTGGAATACTAAAAATAGTCATGGCAAAGAAGGCAGAAAAGAAGAGAAATAGGAAAACAGAATAGGTTGAACCCATATCAAACAATAGTAAGGTGGTCTATTTAACCTGAAAATGTTAGTAATTAGATTATTAAAAAATGTATTTTTTAGTTAAAATAGAACATTATCAAAGTAATAAACAACAAAATGACACTACATACCTCTTAATATTTAGAATATGCTTTTTATTGATACTCTATCTTTGTATGTGTTTGTAGATACATCTAATATTTTGATACATGCATACAATGTGTAATAATCAAATTATGATAATTGGAATATTAATCCTCTCAAGCATTTATTATGTCTTTGTGTTGGGAACATTCCAAAACATCTAGCTATTTTGAAATATATAATAAATTATTGATAACTATAGTCTCTCTAAGGTGTGATTGAACACCAGACTTTATGCTTTCTATCTAACTGTATTTCTGTGTCCACTGATAAGCCTCTTTTCATTTACTGCCACACATTTCTGGTAACAATTATTCTACTCTCTACTTTTTGTAATTCAAGTTTTTAAGCTCCCACACATGAGGAAGCTCCCACACATGAGGAAGCACATGTGATATCTTTGTTTTTGTGTCTGGCTTATTTTACTTAGCAAAATGTCATCCACATCCATCCATGTTCTTTAAATAACAGGATTTTACTTTTTATGACTAAATAATATCTAATTGTGTATAGATACCACATTTTTAAAATGTGTATGTCCATTGATGGACATTTAGGTTTATTTCCTGTATTGGACATGGTGAAAAGTACTACAGTAAATATTGGAGTGCAGGTTTTTTATTTTACTTACTGGTTTTCTTTATTTTAAATATATATCCAGCAGTGACATTACTGGGTTATATGGGAGTTCTACTTTTAGTTTTTGAAGACCTCCATATTGTTTTTCATAATGGGTATAAGAATTCTCCTTCCTCCACATCCTTGTAAGTATTTGTTCTTTTTTTATATTTTTAATACTACTCATTCTAATTGAGGCGAGGTGGTATCTCATGGTGGTTTGAATATCATTACCCTGATGATTAGTGATGTAGAGTATTTTTGATATAATTGCTGGTCATGTGTATACTTTCTTTTGAAAAATGTTTATTCTAATGTTCTGCTAGTTTTTAAATTGGATTATTTGTGAATTTTCTGTTGGTTTTTTTTTGGCTCTTGAATTTTTTGAGTTTCTTATATAGTCTGGTTATCAAGTCCTTGTTAAATAGATAGTTTGCAAGATTTTCTTTCATTCTATATGGAGTCTCTTCACATTATTGACTATTTTCTTTGCTGTGCAGTAGATTTTTTGTTTGATGTAATTTCATTTGTCCCTTTTTGGCACTTGTTGCTTGTGCTTTTGAGATCTTCTCCCAAAAATCTTTGTGCAAGACAAATATTATGACGCATTTCTCCAAGGGGTTTTTTTTTTTTTTGTCTCATCATAGTTTCCAACTTTACATTTAAGTCCTTAATAAATTTTGAGTTTACTTTTGTGTATGATGAAATAGGAGTCCAATTTTATTCTTCTACGTATAGATATCCAGTTTTCTCAGTACTATTTATTGAAGAAACCGTCCTTTCTCCAATGTATGTTCTCAATGCCTTTGTTGAAAATAAGTTGACTGCAATTATGTGAATTTATTTTTAGCTTATCTATTTAATTCCATTGTTTGTATCTGCTTTATGCCATTACCATACTGTTTTGGTTCCTATATCTTTGTTGTACATCTTAAAGTGAGGTAGTGTGATGACTTCAACTCTGTTCTTTTTACTTAGGATTGTTTTGACAATTCAGAGTCCTTTGAGATTCTATTTAAGGTTTTGTTGTTTTTTTTTTTCTATTTCTCTGAAGGATGTCATTGGCATTTTGATAAGGACTGCACTGAACACATACATTGCTTTATGTAGTATAAACAGTTGATTAAAATTAACTTAATTCATAAATGTGGAGTTTTTCTTTTTTTGTTTCCTCTTCAAATTCTTTTATTAGCAATTCATAGTTTTTTATTGTACAGATCTTATTGCTTGATGAAATTATTTCTTAGGTATTTTGGGTAACTACTGTAAATAAAATTGCTCTCTTAATTTTCTTTTTAGGTTATTTGCTGTTGGTGTATAAAAAATACTTCTAATTTTTTATGTCGATTTTGTATCCTGAAACTTCATTGAATTAGTTTATCAGAACAGTTTTTTTGGGGGGAATTCTTTTGAAAGTTATTCTAAATGTAAGATTATGTCTGTGAACAAGGGTAATTTGACTTCTTATTTTACAATTTGGATGCTCTTTATTTTTTTTCTCTTGCCTAGTTTTTCTGGCTAACACTTTCAGTTTTATATTGAAGAAAATGGTAAAAGTGAGCAACCTTGTCTTGTTCTATATCTCAGATGGAAGACTTTCAATATTTCCCTGTTTCACATGATGCTAGATGTGGGTTTGTCATATATGGCTTTTATTGTGTTGAGGTATGTCCCTTTTAACCTAGTTTGTTGAGGGTTTTTATCATGAAAGGACGTTGAATTTTATCAAATGTTTTGTCAGTCTACATTAAAATAATGTACTTTTGCGCTTAATTCTGTTAATGTGATGTGCCATGTTTATTTGTTTGTTTATTTCTAAATCATAAAGTACATATGAGCATTTGTTACATAAGTATATTGCATGAAAATGAGGGTTGAGATTCTGACAAGTCTGCCACATGCCAGGGTTAGCATGGTACAAAATGAATGGTTTTGAATCCCTTATCTATACTCCCTTCCTTTCAGTCAGTAGTGCCCAGTAACTCTTGTTTCCATCTTTGTGCCCATGTGTGCTCAGTGTTTAATACTCACTTAAGAGTGAGAATATGTGGTATTCAGATTTTTGCTTCTATGATAATTCACTTACAATGATAGTTTGCAGGTGTATCCATGGTGCTGTAAAGGACAAGATTTTGAATTTCTTTTCTTTTTTTTATAATATTTTTCATTATAATATTGTGGGATACAGTTAAGGGTCATGTATACAAATATGCTTCGTTTGGGCACCCTTTAGATAAGGGGTGTCTCCATATCCCCAGACAGATATTGACTACCATTAATCCCACCTCCCTTCCCCTCCCCCCCATAGTTTCCCACCACTGTCAATCCTTTTCTTATAGCATTATGATATATGTTCAAGGTTCACTATATGAGTGAGAACATGTGATACTCAGATCTTTGTTTCTGTGAGAGATCACTAAGTATTATAGACTCTACTTCCATCCAGGTTGCTACAAAATTCATGATTTTGTTCTTTTTTAAGGCTGCATAGTATTCTATCATGTATATGTACCACATTTTTTTAATCCAGTCTTCTTTTGCTGGACAGCATGGTTGGTTCCAGGTTCTTACTATTGTGAACGATGTTGTGATAAACATACATGTGCAGGTATCTTTTTTATAGAGTTGTTTGAGTTCTTCAGGGAATATTCCCAGTATTGGGATTGCAGGGTCATATGGGAGATCTATATTTAAAGCTTTTAGGATCGCCATACTGTTTTCCACAGAGGTTGCACTAGTTTGCACTCCCACCAACAGTGTAAAAGTGTTCCCTTTTCACCTCACCTTCTCCAGCAACTGTTATTTTTTGAGTTGTTGATAATTGCCATTCTGCCTGGAGTTAGGTGGTATCTCAGTGTGATTTTGATTTGCATCTCCCTGATGATTAGTGAGGTTGAACATTTCTTCATGTGTCTGTTGGCTGCTCAGATGTCTTCCTTTGAGAGCGTCTGCTCATATCTTTTGCCCAGTTTATAATGGGATTATTTGTTTTTTTCTTTTCAGCATGTTTGAGCTCCTTGTAGATCCAAGATGTTAAGCCTTTGTCAGACCTGGAGTTGGCAAATACTTTTTCCCAGTCTGTGGGCTGTCTCCCTGCTCTCTTGATGGTTTCTTTAGCTTTGCAGAAGCTTGTCAGTTTAATGAGGTCCCACTTGTCTATCTTATCTCTTATGGCCTGTGGGTTTTGGTTTTTTTCAGGAATTGGATGCCAGTTCCAGTATCCATAAGGGTGTGACCTGCACTTTCTAAGGTTCTTATGGTTAGAGGTTTTACATTTAGGTCTCTGATCCATTTAGAGTTAATTTTTGTGTATGGGGATAGATAGGGGTCTTGTTTGAGTCTTCTGCATGTAGTCAGTCAGTTTTCCCAGCACCATTTACTGAATAGGTTCTCCTCTCTCCAATGGTGGGTGGTAGAGGCTTTGTCAAAGATGAGCTGGTTGAGAAATTGAGGTTTTACTTCTGGAATCTTAATTCTATTCCATTGGTCTATATGCCTGTTCCTGTACCAATACCAAGCTGTTTTGATGATTGTAGCTTTATAATAAAGTTTGAAGTCTGGTAGTGTGATACCTCCTGCTTTGTTTTTTTTGTTTGTTTGCTGAGGATTGTTCTGGCTATTCTTGGTTGTTTGTGTTTCAGTATGAATTCCTGTATTGTTTTTTCTACCTCTGAGAAGAATGTTGCTGGTAAGTTCATGGGTATTACATTAAATCTGTAGACTGCCTTAGGTAGAATGGACATCTTTATAATGTTGATTCTTCCAATCCATGAGCATGCGGTATTTTTCCACTTGTTTGTGTCATCCTTGATTTCTTTGAGCAGTGCTTTGTAGTTTTCATTGTAAAGGTCTTTCACATCTCTGGTTAGGAAGATGCCAAGGTATTTCTTTTTTTTTTTGTGGCTATTGTGAATGAGATTGTGTTTTTTATTTGGGTTTCTGTTTGTTTATTATTGGTGTAAAGAAATGTGATTGTCTTTTGCACATTTATTTTATACCCTGGGACTTTGCCAAAGTCCTTTATCAGTGCAAGGAGGCTTTTGACAGATTCTCTTGGGCTTTCAAGGTACACAATCATGTCATCAACAAAGAGGGATAATTTGACTTCCTCTTTTCCTATTTGGATACCCCTGATTGCCTTCTCTTTTCTGATTGCTCTAGCTAGGACTTCCAATACTATATTGAACAGGAAGGGAGAGAGTGGGCATCCTTGTCTTGTCCCAGTTTTCAGGGGAAATATTTCCAATTTTTGTCGGTTTAAGAGTATGCTAGCTGTGGGTTTCTCATAGATGGCTATGTTCATGTATGCCTAGGTGTTCAAGGGTTTTTATCAGGAAGGGGTGCTGCATTTTATGAAAAGCTTTTTCTGCATCTAATGATACAATCATGTGATTTTTGTTCTGACATCTGTTGATGTATTTAATTACATTTATTGTCTTGCGAATGTTGAACCAGTCTTGCGTCCCAGGGATGAAGCCTACTTGGTCCTGATGGATGATTTTTTAGATGTTTTGTTGAATCCAGTTTACTAGAATCTTGTTGAGAATTTTGGCATCTATGTTCATCAAAGATATTGGCCTGAGTTCTCTTTGTTTGTTGGGTCTTTACCTGGCTTGGGTATCAATGTGATGTTAGCTTCATAGAATGATTTGGGGAGGGTTCCATCTTTCTCAATCACCTGGAATACTTTCAGTAAGATGGGTATCAGCTCCTCCTCAAATGTCTTATAGAATTCTGCTGAAAAGCCATCTGGCCAGGGCTTTTGTTTGTAGGTAGTTTTCTTATTACATAGTCAATTTCCTTGATTGTTATAGGTCTATTTAGGGTCTCAATTTCTTCTTGTTTCAACCTAGGCAGGTTGTGTGATATCAGAAAGTCTTCCATTTCCTTCAAGTTTTCCAGTTTGTTTCCATACAAGTGTACATAGTAGTCTCTAATGATCTTTTGTATTTCTTCAGTGTCAGATGTGAGTTCATCTTTTGTGTTTCTGATTGTATTTATTTGGGCATTTTCTCTTTTTTCTTGGTCAGTCTAGCTAAGGGACCATCAATCTTGTTTATCCTTTCAAAGAACCAGCTTTTTGTTTCATTGATTTTTTTGTATTATCTTTTTGTCTTCTGTGTCTCAGATTTGGGCTTTTATTTTGGTGATCTGGATTCTTCTGCTGCAGTTAGAGTTCTGGTGGTCTTGCTTTTCCAGCTTCCTAAGGTGACTTGTTAGGCTGTTGATTTGTGATCCTTCCATTTTCTTCATGTGTGTTTGTCGGGATATGAATTCCCCTCTTACTATAGCTTTCATGGTGTCCCAGAGATTTTGGTAAGATGTTTCTTCATTTTCACTTGTTTCCAGGTATCTTTTAATCTCTGGTTTGATTTCATTGTTGACCCAGGAGTTGTTTAGCATCATGCTGTTTAGTGTTCATGTCTTTGTGGGTTTGGGGGGAAGTTTGTGTGTTGATGTTTATTTTTATTCCATTGTGGTCTGAGAAGGTGCATGTCAAAATTTTGATCTTTTAAAATTTGTTTATGCTTGATTTATGGCCAAGTATGTGGTCAATCTTAGAGTACGTTCCATGTGGTGCTGAGTAGAATGTATATTCTTTGGTCGTTGGGTGGAGTGTTCTGAAGGTATCAATTAAGTCCATTTGGTCAAGAGTCACACTGAAGTTCCGAATCTCATTGCTGATTTTTTGTCCTGATGATCTGTCTAGGGTTGTTAGTGGGGTATTAAAGTCCCCAGTTATGATGATGTTAGAGTCAATATCTTTCTTTAGTTTTCCTAG